>NC_090191.1:39430523-39613023 GCF_024679245.1 Pseudorasbora parva
GGTGGATAATGATGATGGATAGGCGGATGAGCGGATATGGATGGTTAGGTGAATGGATGGATGGATGGATGGATGGATGGATGGATGGTTAGGTGAATAGATGGATGGATGGATGGATGGATGGATGGATGGATGGATGGATGGATGGATGGATGGATGGATGATGATGGATTGGCGGATGGATGGATAGGTGAATGGATGGATGGATGCATGGATGGATGGTTAGGCAAATAGATGGATGGATGGATGGATGGATGGATGGATAGATCAGTTCAGTCTTTATTCATTTCCAGTGGATGAATTGATGGAAGTTATCCATTTATTATTTTTTTATATTTATTCATAAATATTATTATATGTATTTATCTTCACATGTATTTATTTACATATGCATTTATTTACACTTTTATTCATTTTCACTTTTCCGTGTGGAACATGGAAATAAGGGAGTCTATTATTTATTTATTTATGGCTTTTTGGGGTCTTCCATATACTGCTGGATCTTTTGTCCTTGATCTCAACGCTCTTTCCCAACTCTCACTTTCTGCGAACACATTCAGTGTGTCAAAGCAGACAGATTCACCTGTGCCACAAACCTGAGGACTCAAAAATAGCAGCAGTGTCACACTGAGAACATGTCTGCATGTATGAGCCACACACACATTCCCACACACCGGCGTCTTAATCCTGTTTGCAAATCCGCAATAAAAACAATAGTATCAAGACTAGTTTGACATTGATAATTCATAAAGCCACCGAGAGACAGCTATAGCCTCTACCTTCATCCCTCATTTATTTGCAAATTCCACAGTCATATACATCATCACGGCTCGATGCCTTTTCCTCCAAAGCATAAGAGAGCTAAAATTAATGTGTTGTGAGCTGCTTTGGCAACACACATGAATGTGGAAGCTTCCTCTGAGAATAAAACTGAACTAGACACTTTCTCTATGGACATTTTATATTTTGTGCTTAGTTTATATAGATCTTGGAACTGGGTACTGAAACTGTGATAAACAGGAAAGAAAATGGACGGACGGACAGACAGACCGATAGACGTACGTACGTATGGACGGGCAGGCTAAACATCTGGATTGATGGATGGATGGGTGGATGAATTAAAAAAAAAAGTATAAATAAAAAAATGCCAATGTTTGTTTGTATTATATTGTATATGTGTGTTTATTATAGCACAGACAACATATACTATAATATTTATCACCTTCAGCAGTGTTTTATTTCATTTCAGGGTTTTCTGTAAAGAAATTGCATTTATACCACTGTATATAGTATGGGGAGACATTAAAAAGGTAAATTTTCCTCCCTTCAGATCCATTTGAATAAATCTTTCAGACATGTTAAAAATACAGAAAAATCCAGCAATTTAAAAATTAATGTATATTCTTGATGATGTCATTCCAGACCCTGATCAGGGATCTTGATGTTTAGGGAGGTTAAATAACTTCCTGTCCCATATCTCTTCTCTGATGATGTTTACTGGAGTGAGGGCGGGGCAACCTGTCACTCACATGAGATCCACCAATAGCAAGCCACAACCAGCTAATCAATTCCACAAGGACAAAATCAAGCCCCGCCCTACTCTCAGAGAAGCCAGTTCACTCAGATATAATTCACAATATGGAAGAAAAGACTGATTTATTAACTCGCATTTCAACTTGAAGTTAATATATTAGATATCTATATTTTCTGAAAATATAATGTTTATTAAACCAGTGTTAAGGGTTTGTGCAAAACTATCAGCAATAGTCAAATTGATGCTCGCCTTATATAACACTACAAATAATGCGTAGTTTCAAAATGATACCAAGGTGCATTAGCTGTTCTTTTCAGATGTCCACAAATGCATCATATTTTGGTCACAGAGCTCACATATCCGAAACTGACCTTGATTTATCTGTAGGTTAGTCATGCAATCCTCCCACAACTGTCTGTGGTTATTTTAGACTGGGTCAGTCTGGTTTAGATATCCATGATGGGGTGCAGGTCTGCTCTGATGGGTTCTGGAAAAAATTATTATGAATGCCACAAATTTGGTTCATTTTAGACCGAAGAACTGTCACCCCCCTTTTTGAGAATAGATGTGAAAATGCACTATCGAAACTTAAATTGTTGTAATTCAAGAAAGCTTTAGAATACAGAGCAGAATACAGTTGGGACTTGTTTTAAAGGAGACACTCAGCAGATTATTGCTGATGTGAAAGGACTTTAAAAAAAAAAAAAAGGAAATTATGAAAAAGTAATGGAAGTTAAAATTTACTGTAACTCAAGTCTACTGTAAATATTTATTTTATATATAAACATATATGTACACTTGCATTTATTATATATTGTGACATCATGAGAGGTTCAGGATCTTAGAGTTGTGCAGGTTCCCTGGAAAAACACAGTTTCTTCAGTATGCAGGCATGCAATTTTTAATGATCAAACAAAGGGAAGCAAACTTAAATATCAGCTCACGACAAGACAACTTAATCTTTCCTTGGCACACGATCTCCCCCTCCACAGCCACACACACCCGATTATATCCTGTTCCTCGTCTTAGCTGCACCTGTTCTCTCAGGCAGCCTGGGTTTTGTAGTCCTTAACAGGCAGCCATCTTGCCCCCTCGTGTCCACGTGGGGTAACCTGGGAAGGTTAGTTTCCAGCCATCTTAGAGCAATGTATCTGCCTTCTACATGCCACAATATATACACTTGAGTTACAGTAAATTTAAACTTCTATTACTTTTAATTACTTTAAATACAAACTTCAAATTTGAAGTCGATATCACAAAAATGTAAGTTCCCAAGAGATTTTGTTTAGGTGTATCACAAAATAAGGAATCTTGAGACTCAGGCTTTTCCAACTATATGAATTTTGTCAAGATTAGAAAAGATTTTGATTATAATAAATGTTGTAATATGAAACCCGACAACAGCTACGAGGCGAGGAGCCTGCTAAAAGCATTTAGAGTGCCGTTTCTATGGTAACACAACACGTAATTTCAAAATGGTTTTCATGGGATGAATTTTGAGTTCATTAGCCTAAGATAATTACTAAAATGTGTAATACGAGAATAATTTTAAAACAGGAGCACTTTTCTTGTCCCGTTAGTGACAGTTAAAATGTTTTACGTCATCGGAATTGTACAAAACTTGGTTCCTTTTGTGGCACTTGCTATATAAAACCAACAAACAATGTGGACATGATTGGAAAAGCTCTTAAAGGGGGGGTGAAATGCTGTTTCATGCATACTGATCTTTTTACACTGTTAAAGACTTGGAATCCCATACTAAACATAGACAAAGTTTCAAAAGTTAAGGTGGACGTTTGATGGAGTATTTCTTTGTCAAAAATACTACTTCCGGTTAGTCATAAGTTTCGGCAAGTTTTTTGCGATCATGCGTCCCCTTTGACGTTAATGGGGGCGGAATTTCCTTGTATGGGCCTTACGGACAATTCTACCGGAAGCGCGTGAGAGAGAGAGAGGGAGAGAGCGAAAGCAACAGGCTACGCCCATCAAAGCGCTGGCTGCACAGATTCCCCAAAACCCCGCGTTAAGGCAACAGTGGATGTTATTTGCTTTTCCGGATCAGCAACTGAGTTGCGCGAATGTTTATATCTGTTCGCTGCATTTCGGTGCCGACTGTTTCATAAACAAGGCCCAGCTCCACGCCGGCTTTTCCCAATCGCCTAATGCTGAAGGATGGAGCAGTCCCAACGTTAGAAGGGTGAATGAGACTGCTTCAAATGTCTGTGTTTTTTTTAGTCCGCTTACTGTCTACACAAACCACGCGTAAACACACACACACACGTGCACAACTGCACTTCCCACATGTACACCTTCAAAGACAAAAATACGACGATATAATTCAAGTATAAATATGTAAATAACACAAGTCGCTAAGCATATTATATAGTTAGTGTCTAACTTGTAGCACATAGAGACGTCCTGCTCTAGTCGTTTTTGCTGCTGCTCCTGTTCAACTGCAGCCTCTGGGTCTGATTCCGGATCATAGATGTATGGCTGTATCTGATTAAAAGCCATATTTTTATTTTGAATAAAGTTTTTTTTCCGCTGTTAGGGATGACGCACTCGACTCAACACACAGCGCGCTGCTGCACACGTCATTATTTAGCTCCGCTCACACGACACGCCCCCACCCGCTCGGCTTTTTTCGGAAAGACTCGGAACAGCGCATCTTTCTTATATAATTATTAAAAAAATAAAGACTTTTCGGAGATATGCAGGATGCAATGCTACTCTATAGGTACTCAAGATTGACATGACACTGACTGAAACTGAGTGTTTCACCCCCCCTTTAAATAAAATAAAGTCACACTCATGATATTTGGGTATAATAGTTTAGAACAATCAGTGCAGATAAAGTACATAAAATAAACTACATCTGAAAATACTATATTAAGCAACATATAGTTGTAATCAAAATAATAGCAGTCCAACATCACTAACCAGATCAATCACTGGTTTTGGCAGAAATTATACTTCTATGTGCAAATATTTTACTAATAGGTGAAGTGGAGTAATAGAAAACCAACAGATCCAACAGTCATGACATGCATGCTGATTTTGTGTAATTGAATTATTAATTGAAAAGGGCGTGTTCAAAATAATAGCAGTGTGGAGTTCAATAAGAGGTTATTCATTCTGTGAAAAAACTGGTGTCAAACAAGTGGCCCTTATTTATGAACAATAGCAGCAAATGTTGTAGTGTGCATTTCTCTCTGAAAATCCTGAGTTAAATGGGTCGTTCCAGACATTGTTCAGAAGAAAACCATACTTTGATTAAAAAGTTGATTAGAGAGGGGAAAATATATACAGAAGTGCAGAATATGAGCTAAAATTATATCAAATGCTTTAAAATGGCAACCAAAACCAGAAAGATGTGGAAGGAAACGGAAAGCTACCATTCGAATGGATCGAAGAATAGCCAAAGTGGTAAAGATCAGCTCCAGGGACATCAAAGAAAATCTAAAGTTACCTGTGAGCACTGAAACCATTAGAAGATGCCTGTGAAGCCAAGCCATGGGCAACAAGGCCCCGCAAAGTCCCATTGTTGAAAAAACATCACGTGCTGAAGAGGTTACAATTTGCCAAGGAACACACTGACTGGCCTAAAAAGAAATGGCGCAATTCTGTGGACTGATGAAAGCAAGATTATTATTTTTTAAGCAGACAAGAGACAACTCAAGCCACAGTACACTGTGAAGCACATTGGCACAAGCTTAATGATATGGGGATGTTTCTCATGGTGTTGGGCCTATATATCACATTCCAGGGATCATGGATGAGTTTGAGTACAACAAATTACTTAAAGAGATCATGTTGCCTTATGTCATAGAGGAAAAGACGTTGAAATGGGTTTTCCAACAAGACAACGACCCCAAACACACCAGTAAGTGAGCACCATCTTGGATCAAGACCAACAAGATTAACGGTACGAAGTGGCGAGCTCACTAGAAAACTAGGTTGGGTGACATCAAAAATGCTGTGAAGTAGTTCTCAGAAACCATGGTTATACAACTAAATATTAGTTCAGTGATTGACAAGAAAGCTAAATCCTCAAGCATTTTTCAGTTCATACAGCAAGTCTTTGACTTTGTAAAGAAAAAGCCTAATCTTATAAAAAAACATTGAGTTTAGTGGTCATGTTTGAGATTATTTGAGCTTTGTGACATGCCGTGTTATCCTGCAGGAAGTAGCCATCAAAAGATGAGAACATCATTTTGAGTACAAGGTCAGCAACAAAACTCAGGTTGACTGTGGTGTTTAAACCATTCTCCACTGACACTAAGGAGCTCAAAGTGTGCCAAGTAAATAGTCAATACACCATTACAGCATCCGGATGGACCCATGCTTTCATGTTGTTTACACCAAATTCTGACCCGACCATCTGAATGTTGCAGCAGAAAACAAGACTCAGACCATGCAAAGCTTGTGCAATCATCATACTGTCCAGTTTTGGTGACAATATAGATGTGTGATCTGTAGTCTCAGTTTCTAACGTGATCTTCCGTGTCCTGGTTAAAATTGCTTCTCTGGATTTAAACATTCTTGGAAACATTTGGGATAATGTAAATACACAAAATATAGTGGTTGGATGATTTAATACAAAAATCTTAGGGTAGACCGAGTACAGTTGGTACAGGGGTACATTTGAGACACCTCAAATAACTTGTGTGTGATATTTGCTTCGCACATGCGTATTAGCGTCCTCTTCAATCGTGGAAAATTTGAAGTCTGTGCGCTTCTCCAGTCCGAAGATATCGGTAAAAGTTTTTTTTCTAAGGTGAATTTTTCATTTCACCACAGCTCTTCCACATTGAATAGCTTCTTATCCTTACATGACTTTTAAAGTTAACTTACATTTTCTTAAACCTTAATCTGTGCTCTAAAAACTGGCATATTGCATGACTGTGTGTCATGTAAGGCAGTCGTAAAATATGGAGAAATGTCCAAGGTGGTCAGCGGGGTACAGTTGAGACGCAGTGTATCAATTGTACCCCACACTAGAATCCTATTGCAGCACATGCAATTTAGTTGCACGATGAAATGATTTTCTTATAGTATTTTTGTCTTATTTCAAGTCCAAACATAAAAAAAACATTAAATAAATAAAAAATAAAGTAAGAAGTATTTACTAGACTAGTAAAAATCAGTCTTGTTTTGGGATTTAATTATTTTTTTCCTATAGTTTTTGCTTAAAATAAGCAAAATAATCTGCCAATGGCAATTTATTATTGATAAATAATCAAATAAAATACTGAATGGAAATAAAAAAAAATGTTGAATTCTCATTTTAAAAGTATTTTACAAATTCAATGAATGGGTTGGGCAGTTACGGATGGGTGTCTCAACTGTACTCGGGTACTGTTCCAACTGTATCCAACATGGGTACAGTTGGAACGAAAAAGCTTATTGCGTTTATAAGCTAATTGTGGCAAATATGACCTACTTATGGATGTTAAGAATTATTAATATTTTAGTAGACAAGTAAAGAAAATGTTTTTTCAAATTTTCTCAGCAGGGCTTTGACCCACCAGCTGGCAATACCTAAATATTAAAGAATGAACATTATTGATACAAAACATATGAACCTACATTCATTTTATTAAATAAAAAACGCGATTCTTCAGTCTGTTTGGACCGAACATTATTTACATTTGTACAATAAAGAACGTTGAAATAATGTTTGCTCACCAAACTCTGTCTCCTGAAGCAAAACCAGCTGAGAAATGAATAACTCTAGCAGAAATCACATAACCAGAAGAGATCTTATAATGGAAAACCGTCTCGCGTCTCATTTAACTCCCAGTCCGCACTCATATTAATTAAAAGTCTATTCCCAGAAAGAGACAAGACCAGGTACGAGGGCAAATGTGGTTAGCACATCCCATTAGGCGCGTAAACGCATTGATTAAAGCTGATAAAGGGAGAACGCGGCTCTAATTGATGGAAGCAGATTATTCTGGGACGTCCAGCCCCTGTGGACTCAGTCTGGAAGGTGAAGTCTGACAGCATTTTTTATCCCTATCTGTCGGTCATTAATTCCACAATGAAATTAACATGCCATGTTTGAGCTTCCAGCCAGACTAAAATGAAAACACAACACGCGCTCTGTGACATTTAACAAGTTATATGTTCTAGTGCTTTGGGACGGAGATTC
This sequence comes from Pseudorasbora parva, assembly GCF_024679245.1. Lineage (NCBI taxonomy): Eukaryota > Metazoa > Chordata > Actinopteri > Cypriniformes > Gobionidae > Pseudorasbora > Pseudorasbora parva. The sequence continues at coordinate 39,438,212 of NC_090191.1, forward strand.
GCTGTAGGAAACTGTGGTAAAAGACGCAGGAAATGATTTGATGCACGACACTGCAGCGTCCCCTGTCGGTCACATGAGGATCTGCACTCTTCGGGACACGAGTTTGGTGTTTGTAGTCATGCACAGATAAACTGAAGGAAATATTTGTTTTAACTGTAAAACTTGCAATAAGTTTACAATAAGTGGCTGAGTTTAACAAAGGCGGTCTGATGCTTTTAAAGCTCATTTTCATGTTTAGTTAGTTCCTAGACTAGCTGGCTATCACTTTTTAAAGTCCCCATGAAATCAAAATGGACGTTTTTTGGCTTTTAGTATGAATATGTTAGCTTTACTGTTATAAGCTATTGTGCTCCAAAACAAAAGACAAAATTCACATTTAGAAGATATATACATTCAAAACTTGCACATACACAATACTTTTACCACAGACACTGTGTACCACAGGAAGTGTAGTTTATTTTACCCTAAAAAGGGGCAGTGACGAAACTGACAGATAAGTTCCCAGATGTGTGTATATAGATCAATAATTTTGATGACATCATTATAACATTATAAACAGATGCTGAAGATGAAGCTGCAGCTGAAATCGGTCACTTGTTCACACATTTACTGTTTTCTACATGCTGAATGGCAAAATAGTGCACTATTTAGGGGATAGGGAACGATTCAGTGTAAATATGCTTCACCGAGCTCAATGGCTCTGGCCAAGCTGTGATTTCTTTTTAAAAGGGGAGGAGCTTTTCCATATGTTCTGCCCTGTCCTTCTGTATCAGTGGAAATTACATCAACACATTGAGTAATGCTGCGTTTAAGGCACTTCAGTGGACCTTTAATCTGGTCTTAATCTAGTCTGGTTCACTTTGCAACTTATTCTGGACAAGAACTGCCCACTTAAACAGGAAGAAACCATTTAATGACAAACAAAGCAGCCAATCACAGTTCAGTAGTTTGCAGTCAAACAGGAATTAAAGCAAGTGGCTTTCATCTATTTTTATATCTAAAGCATTTGATGAAGAAAACCTTAAAATGTATTCTTAAATGAGTCTTCTTCAATAATGCTCATTGCAAACAACACATGACCAGATATTGCATAGAAACCAGCCAACTTTTGTGTGCAAAATGCATCAGAGTGTCAGTAAAGGGCTGAATAACAGGTCGACTTTGGTCATAAATGGATGCAACAACTTTTAGTAAAATGTCCAGTCAACCGTTGACACAATGTAAGATGAATTGATGTTGTTTATGCCACATTCTAACCCTACTAATTACATGTTAAAAAATGAGTTAAAACAGATCAGGTGACATCAGTTTTAAAGAGTTTGCTGTTCTTACCTGACAGTAATGAGAAGATCTCAGCTGCTGTCGTCCATATGTTACACCTTGCTGTTTTTCCTCACCATCTCTATGAACTCTAGAGACTGTGTACGCTGTGTGAAGATCCCAGAAGGTTCAAACTCAAAGCACACCTTCATTTTATGTGCAGAGCTGAATTTCTTTAGGTTAAATAACATCTTGCTTTCCTGCATCGACCCGATTGGCTGATACTCGCATTAACGAGCAGATGAACAGGGGCCTGTACCATGAAGCTGGTTTTGCCTGATTTGTTTAAGCTTAGTTTGTGCCAGTCATGGGTTTTAGGTACCATTAAAATGGTTTGGCTTTTAGCTGTGTTCATCGCCATAGTAACTTAAGTTCCACAGGCTCTGGGGCAGGTTATGTTCTGGATAAGAGATCTCAAACTGAAACTGGACCAATCAGCTGAGCTGTGAGTAAAGTGACACATCTCTGATGCAATAAAGCCACTCCCCCTGTTTCTGCTCCAAATTAAAGGTCACTACATAGCAAATGGTTTATAAAGACTAAAGCGTCTGGCTTTTAACAATTCTTATTTATAAAAATATTAATTTTTAATGACTTAGATAATTTATGTAATTATTATACCCTTAATCAATTACACATTTATAATTTTAGTTTAATCAATCATTAATAGGCACTTTGTTAAAATTTATATAAATAGCCTACATAAAGTCATACAAATAAGCTTTAAAATCAATAAATAAAACTTTAAAAAAGAAGCTTACTGAGCTTAAATGTTCAATTTTCTCTATATCAAAAAAACTAACTTCATAACTTTTACTTGCATACTATTTTTTCTTTAAGTTGTCCTGTTTCATAGACAGCTTTTCTCCTTGCTGGTTTTTTATATTTTTTTTTAATTCTTAATATTTTTCAATCAGGTAATATTCGGCAGAAGAAAGAAATTAATCTCACTGCTTCTCTCGCGAGAAGTGAATCTCAGTTCCACAGCGTGTTATTGGCTGTTCACTGCTGATGTCACAGCGTGTGATTGGCTGTTCACTGCTGATGTCACAGCGTGTGATTGGCTGTTCACTGCTGATGTCACAGCGTGTGATTGGCTGTTCACTGCTGATGTCACAGCTAAATTCCTGAACTTAGGATCAAAGCCTGAGTTGACAGAGCAAGCTGATGATCAGCATCATGAGACCAACAATCAAAGCCTTAATACAATGGTTTGGTTTTGTCAACTCAAAACTAATCCTGTAAACCTGAGTTTGTTACTACCATCATGGTACAGGCCCCAGGTGTGTCTAAAGACATGGAGTGCATATGGGAGAACTGTTTCTGCACAACAATAAAAGGACACAAGCTGACTAATAAACCCAGAAATAAAATACAAAGTGCAATAATAAGCAGCAGCACATTTTTTATCTATATATTTAGAGTTTATTTAAGGCTGTCAACAGTTGCTTATAACAAACATACTCATCTGTAGGCATACAGCATAACACATACACAGCAAAAAATATTGCATGCCATTCACATCCAGCGATCTCCAGATGCGCAATCGCATCAATCAAAGTCCATGCAACGAAATTATGAAAATATATTTCTAATAGGACCAGTTGCATGTTTTGTGAACGATCTGATTCCAGCACTACTTTTGAACTTTCAGAATATTTCATTATTCTCAAAAAAATGATTACAAATCTGTAACTAAAATATCTAAATAACACATGAAACATATTGTAAAAAAAAAACTGGCACAGAAAACAACAACATGCATGAACCTCTAGTCTAGTGTAAGATGACATTTAGTGTTTGGTGTGTGATTCAAGCTCTAAAAACATTTTAAGAACGAAAGCTCAAAGCTGTGATGTGTCCGAGTTTAGAAATCTTAGAAACGTTCATTTGCGGTCCTCACATCTGGAAAGCTTCTGAACACGTGATTGTCATACCAGAAACATGCAGCTGTTAAACCTCCTCCACAGTCCATGGCAAACATGCAAATGAAACATGAACCGCCAAACGTCACTAGCTGCCTCGGGTACGCTGCCTCGGGTACGCTGCTGTGGCCGTGAGGGAAATGAAGCGCCTGCAGGAGCATACTGACATATACATGATTATGACTGATTCAGACTACAGAAGATACAGCAAACAATTCATATTCACACACATTCATTACATGAACCTGCATCGTGCTGACTAAGGATTCCTAGTTATTTGGCTATTGGCTGACATTTTCCCCCACCCACATGACCTCGATGATGTCAGCTAAAAGAACAGTCACTTCAGAGACTGAGCAACTTATTACAGATTAAGAAGACAAACAGTTTCTTATATGGAGTAACATCTTTTATGAACCGTTCACAGACCAAAAACATTTATTAAACCCAGGAGTCTGTTATGCTTACCGAGGCTGATCAAAAATACAGTGAAAACTGTTATAATGTCAAATATTATCACGGTTTAAAATAACTGTTTATTGTAATATATAGTAAAACGTAATTTATTCTCCTGTGATCAAAGCTGAATTTTCACATGATCCTTTGGAAATCATTCTAATATTATTATTTGCTGCTCAAGAAACATTTATTATTATCAATGTTGAAAACATGTTTTGTATTTTTGCGAAAAAACATGATACACAACTGGTCTTAAGTTTAGGATATATAATACATTTCCATTTCAAATTAATGTTGTTCTTTAGAACTTTCTAATCATCAAAAAAGTAGCAGTTTCTACACAAAATATGATTATATTATATTAATAATTTTTATATTATATTATACAACCTAGACCAGGGGTTTTCAAACTTTATGATGTCAAGGACCCCCAAATATCAGGAATCTTTTATGAGGGACCCCCTTCCTAAAATCCATCAATGCATTTTTAAGTATGAAAAAAATGTAAACCGTTAGATAAATAGCAAGTGTGACATTATAAATACAACATTGTTTCAAAACCTAAATGATTTGCTATGCTTAATGTTGGATATATAAACCTGAAGAAGAACATTTCAATTAAAAATGATTTGTAAGAGCAAATTTCACAATAAATGTAAGTAAGTAGCTCACGTCCTGCGTTAAAGGGGTACTTCAGCGCTGGGAAGATGAATCTGTATTTAAACTGGGTCATTAATGTAGTAGAAATGTGAAATTATTTTTGAATTTGGTGCCTGGTGAAAAGACAGAAAATGTATTTTTGTCTCATGGGGATGAAAGACTACAATTCCCAGAATGCTTCGCTGCCCTGTGAGGCCACTCCCAAAGCCACCACTACTGGATTACAGTGACTGAGTTCAGAAAGTACAGTTAAATACTGAACGTGTCTGCTCAATGTAACGATCGAGTCGCCGCGTGAGTCTCACAGCACTAACTCAGATTAGGAGTCAGATTACATTTAACGTCATAAATGAGCTGATGAGCTCTCGTGATGAGAGCTGAGGTAATCGAGACCACACTCGCGGCATACATTCACAACGCGAGTTCAGTCTGACGCGTTTCAGTTCATCCCTTTTGAAGCTTAACTTTCAGAGAAATTAATTTGAGAAGTTAAAAGACTTACTCTTTAAGAACCCCAGTGTTCAAGATAAAGGGGACTATAGAGAGGAAAACTCATCAGAAAGATACAAAGAAAAATTCTGGAAAGCATTTATACGGCAAGAATGAAGTTGGAATGTTTGCTTGACTTTGTCTTTTCTGGAGGACCCCAGTTTGAAAACTGCCCTAGACTTATGACCAGCCGTGTATTATGGTTTTCACAAAGACATGAAGCAGTATAACTGTTTTCAACACTAATAATAACCAGAAATGTATATTAGAGTGATTACTAAAGACTGGAGTAATGATGCTGAAAGTCAGCTTTTTTTAGAAAACGGTTCTTTAAAATTGTAACAATTCTCAACATTACTGTGCCATTCAAAAGCTAAAGCTGCTTTTCTCTGATAGTGTATTAAAGAAAGTAAACATCGCGGATTTTGATTCCATGTTAACTGTAAATGCAGTCAAATATGTAGACGTCGAACCATCATGAGGAATTAAATAAATAAATATATAAACAGATTTCTGTCCGATTGTCGTCACAGTTCCTCAAGCCTGATGCGTCGTCGTAATCCTCCTGTCAGATCTTCTGGAGGTTTCTGAGCGGGGGTAACGTTATCCACACCGACGTCCCCTGAGTCCTCGAGAGAGGGCATACTAGAGTCACTCTCACTTCCCACGTCTTCCTCTCCCGCGGTGGGTTTGTTCTCCTCATCCGCATCTTCCTCCAGCTCTTCCTTTACCTCTGAATCAGGTCTGAGCGTTTGGTGATCGTGTGGCTGCGTTTCATCGTGTGTTTGAGTTTCTGGAAGGGCTTCAGCTGAAGTCAAAGTCTCAATGAGTCGGTCTAGATTGCGTTCACACGTCGGCTCTAAAAGAAACAACCAATTGATTTGCATCACCCAACGCCACAACAAATATGAAAACTATGCTGACAAATGCTGACATTACAATAAATCTCAAGCATCCAACATGCACATAAATCACATATTTAGCATGATTTATGAACACACTGATCTTCTTTACTGCTCAACTCGACTGACACCAATGGCGTGATGTGGGCTGATTCAGTGCTACTTTGTTTATCCCACTAATTTGCTTACGTTATATTATTTTCAAAGACCAGCTTTACTGATTCTAGATCTGCATAAACTAGAATTTGCATATGCACTTTACATTAAGCTACACTAGTACTCACTCACATGAATGTAAACCCAGAGATAAAAGATTTACATATGCATCCAAAAAGATACCGTGTGTAAAATGGAGCCGGATCTCACGAAAATGCGTATAAATAGTACGAGTTTGCAATCTCGTGGAATGTATATGCCAAAATGAGTTTTGGCGTTCATATGATACGCACTTTATGGCGTATTATTCATACGAACCCCCCACCCCACCACCCTAAACCTACCCAAGAGCGTGTCATATGCACGCCATAAAGTGCGTATCATATGCACGAAAAAAACTGCGTAGCATTTCCACGCCAAAGCTCATTTTGGCGTATCCATTTCACGAGATTTCACACCAGTACTATTTATACGCATGACCATGAGATCGTGTTGGTAAAATGAAAGAGCAATTCGATTTAAACTATAAATACAGTCGGTACTGTAATGCAAAAACAGATATACTAATTAAAGTAAAATAATGGATAAATAATTAAAATATTTAAGAATTTGATAAGTTGATTTAAATTAAAAAATAGAATAAAATTAATTATAAAATAAATATTTATTTATTTAAATAAAAATAAAACAAGCTAAAAATCCTTATATTACAGAAATGTTGTACTCAAAAGCATAATTCTGTAAAACTCATAAGAGAAATGTCCAGATGCATTATAACAAAAACATTTTTTTTCCGTTTTTACTTTTATTCCATTTTTATAAATGGACTCTACGGTTCCGTCCATGTTTTCTGCACTAATTGAATGCCAAGATATTGAATTTAAGATTGTCTGCTCCAATGAAAGACGTTAAATTGGATAAATTATGAATTAATCAGCTCATTTGGCCATAGATGTTTAATATATACATTATGTATGTGACACTTGCATTGTTACATGCACTGCTATTGACCAATAGTGAGGCATATAACACGCTGGCGTTGTTCAGCGAAGCGTACGCGTGTGTGTTAATTGTGTGTGTGTGTGTACAGGAGCAGATGTGTTTACCTTCTATCCTGATGTTTGGACACTCCATGCCTCTCTTCTTCATTAGCTGCCGAATACACTGCAGCTGCGACATTATCTCGTTCTTCTGCTCCATGGCAACAGACTTCACGCTGCAGCACAACAGAAAGAATAAACAGCAGGAGGAAAAAAACAAGCCCACACGGATGAAAGCCAACGACGAGCCGGTCGCTAGGAGCGTGCGTTTCAACGTTTCCATTTGAATGCCGCAAAACCTGCTCTGTTGGTTTTTGCATAACCAGAAACAAATGTCTATGAATGTGGTTTAACCAAGTGCATTCTTCTATGACTCGATACATCACATTTATTTAAAACGAGAGGATTTGACATGGGTTAACTAGAGCTGCACGATTCTGCATGCGTTTTTTTTGTATAAAATGCAGAACATGATTCTCCTACGATTTTGAGAAGACATCTAAACAAAATAACGTGTCATTTACTAAGGGTTCTGACAAAAATGTTAAAATGTTAATGAAAAATATTTCAAATGAAAAATGTAATAAAAAATTAAAAAAATGTGCGAATGATTCAATGACTCACCCATAGATTAAACTTGTTTCATTACTGGATGAATCAGCGTTTTTGAACGACTCTCTTGAATGAATGATTCAATGACTCACTTTTTAAGACTTCACTTGTGTCAGTCCTGGATGAATCAGTGTTTTTAAACAAAACTCTTGAATGAAAGAATGAATGAATGAATGAATGAATGAATGAATGAATGAATGAATGAATGAATGAATGAAGTCAATTGTGTATCATTAGTGGACAAATCAGCGTTTTTGAACGACTCTTTTGAATAAATGATTCAATGACTCACTTCTTAAGACTTCACTTGTGTCAGTCCTGGATGAATCAGTGTTTTTAAACAAATCTCTTGAATGAAAGAATGAATGAATGAATGAATGAATGAATGAATGAATGAATGAATGAATGAATGAATGAATGAATGAATGAATTAAGTCAATTGTGTATCATTAGTGGACAAATCAGCGTTTTTGAACGACTCTTTTGAATAAATGATTCAAGGACTCACTTCTTAAGACTTCACTTGTGTCAGTCCTGGGTGAATCCGTGTTTTTAAACAAATCTCTTGAATGAAAGAATGAATGAATGACTGAATGAATGAATGAATGAATGAATGAATGAAGTCAATTGTGTATCATTAGTGGACGAATCAGCGTTTTTTAACGACTCTCTTGAATAAATGATTCAATGACTCACTTCTTAAGACTTCACTTGTGTCAGTCCTGGATGAATCAGTGTTTTTAAACAAATCTCTTGAATGAAAGAATGAAGTCAATTGTGTATCATTAGTGGACGAATCAGCGTTTTTGAACGACTCTCTTGAATAAATGATTCAATGACTCACTTCTTAAGACTTCACTTGTGTCAGTCCTGGATGAATCAGTGTTTTTAAACAAATCTCTTGAAAGAAAGAATGAATGAATGAATGAATGAATGAATGAATGAATGAATGAATGAATGAATGAATGAATGAATGAATGAATGACGTCACTTGTGTATCATTAGTGGACGAATCAGCGTTTTTGAACGACTCTCTTGAATGAATGATTAATGACCCACTTTTACAGACTTCACTTGTTTCATTACTGGATTAATCAGCAGTTGTGAATAAATCTCTTGAATGAATGATTCAATCACAAATACATTTTTAATCTGAACATTCCCTGTGATCGTACTTGTCAAACGTTTAACAGACTAATCTTTGCCATTTAGGAATAAGGTAACGTGGTTGTTTGAATCGAGATTGCAGTCTTTTAACAGTTAATAGTGCAGCTCTAGAGTTAACATTAATCTGCCTTTTCATGTGCTTGAAAATCTACTTTTACAATAAATGACTCTGACCAGTTTGTAAGCGGGTCCAGCTGGGTCAGTATGGAGTTGAGCATCTTCTCGGTCTGAGCCAGCCTCTGCTCCAGCTCATTCAGCTGGTTCTCTGGGCAAAATAACAAACACGCCACTTTCTGAGTATATGGTAAGGTGAGATTTTAGAAAAGCACATTTCAGTGTTCTCATTCACGCACCCGTCTCCTCTGATTTCTTCACTCCTTGAGCCGTTTTGGCTTTTTGAGCTTCAGATTCACTTGCAGACTTTATCTGCAAACACAAAGACACGAGCAACTCAAACATCAACCCAGAAGAATAGATGTTGTTTTGGCCCATATATTTTTAGGACCATTCTTTTTTATGCATTGTATCAATCAAGCACATGTCATTAATGCAGAAGAAACACTACTGTATTATACATAAATACAAAAAATCCCCACCTTTAGAAACTTATAAGCGGCAAAGAGCCCGACTCCGATGGCGTAGAGGGGCATGAGAGTGAAGACGTAGCCCTTATTGTTGCTGCTGGACTTAAATTTGTCGCTCTTCATCTCCTGCTCCATGAGTTTCTTCATCTGATGTATGTTCTCCGCACTCTGGGACATCTGAGGCGCGCCGTTCATGGGGAACTGCTGCTGACCTCTCACACTTCCGGGACCGGGACCTGCAGAACAACACACACACTCACAATCCTCAAAATAGACCTTCAGACAACCTAAAAGCTATTCTGGATATGAAAATTATATCAAACACTACACGAGACAAAATATACATTTAAAAATAAAACAAAAGTTATCAAAAGTGTTACATTTTAAGGTACAGAATATATGCAAACATCATATATTTATTTATCAGTTTAGCATTTATAAAAACAAAAATACATACAAGAAAATTACAGCTTGCTCTGCAATTTTTCTAAAAGATTTGAACATGAAAATGATATTAGGATTTAATAACTGAAATATAAATTTTATAAAAATATAAATTTAATAACAAAATATAAATACATGAAAATGCAATAAAAGTTACTCAAATGTGTTTTATGGTTTTAAGGCACAGGATGAAATGGAAACATGATAAACAAATCTATATAAATATCTATTTAACCCAACGACAGATTGCTCTGCATATTTACTTAAACAATTTTAACCAATTATATTAAATATTATGATTTGCTTGCTGGATGCATGAGACTAAATATAAATATCTAAAAATTAAAATAAAAGTTACTCTTACATACATTTATTTGATGTAATTAAGGTGCAGAAATGTATGGTAAAACATGTATATAAACATGTATAGATATAAGTTTCGCAGCTTGCTCTGCAATTTAACTAAATATAGTTTGAACATGAAAATCATATTAAACATTAGGATTTGATAACTGGGACAAAATGTAAATACATATAAATACAATAAAAAATGTGCTCAAAGGTGTCTTATGGTTAAAGCACAGAATCAGCAAGTAAAGCATCAAATAATCAAAATATAATAATGATATTAAACATTGTGATATGTTTGGATTGTGCACGAGATAAAATATAAATATCAAAACACTAAATAAACGTTACTTCAATTTATTTTACACATTTGAGGTACAGAAATTTGTGTTAAAAACCGTATTTCTAAAAATGTAACATTTACTGCTGCAATTTGACTAAAAATTGCAACTAAAATTTCTAACTTTTCAACTTAAAATCTGAACATGAAAAGACAAAATATTAGAGTGTACTGGAACAAAATTATAAAAAATATCTAAAAAATAAAATAAACGTTACTCAAATGTATTTTGTGGTTTTAAAGAACAAAATGTACGTAAACATAGCATATTTAGATATAAGTTTAGCATGTGTTAATGCAGCGTTTCTCAAAGTGTGGGGCGCGCCCCACTGGTGGGGAATAGAGACATGACAAGTGGGGCACGACAAACGGGAGGAAATTTGTTAATTTTTTGTGCCCATCTCTATTAACCTTTTGAGTGGTCCCACATGGGATTTTTATTTCTATGCCCCTGAGAGTACGGACCCACATATGGGTTTTTAGAATGTTTAGTGACGTGACATAACTGTCAGATTCAAACGGTGGGACGCGCTTCGGCTGGCACTGAGCCAAATGCATACGCGCTCAGCTCTTGACATACGTCATGCAGTGTTTTCAACCGCACACTGTTTATTTTAGGTTTAATTGAATAGGTAACATTTAAATACACAAGTACTAGTAAAACAATACATTTAGAGTTTGTAGAATACACACTGGTGTCTTTGGAAGCAGCAATAACAATCCATTCAAATATAATTGGCCGACATGTTTTATTCATATCAGATACACAGTGTAAGTAACTATAAAGTTTGCTCGATTCTTCTCCCAGTTCACCGGTCACTTACTTATTCCAAGAGAAGCTGATGAATATACGTACTGCAAATCCGATTGACAGGACTCTGAACTGCGGTGCATTTGTTCAAACGTGGCAGCGCCCATCTCACATTATAGATCAAAATCAAGATCATTTATAAAGGGGTTTAAATGGCAAAACACACCTACAATTGGATTATTAGACAGTTGATGACATGGTAAGCAAGTATGTCAATATTTTGAATAAAAAATAAAAAAACGTAATAAAAGCGATACATCTGTCATTCAGCGCTTTTTTGATTGTGGTGAGTCACGTGATAAACATGACGCGTTGCCATAAAAAACATTAAGATGAAACGTTCTAAAATAACGTTGCCTTAAAAAAAACTCAGCTAAAATATTTTGACTGTACACATGAAAGTTTTAAATGTGATGTTAATCAAATAAATGTTAACAGGCAAACTTAAACCCTAGATAATTACCATTTTGTTGGGTGATTGGGGACAGGTGGGGCTCGTGGCCCTTCCCTACCTCCAAAGTGGGGAATGGCAGAAAAAGTTTGAGAAACACTGTGTTAATGCAAGTATGGATCAATGCAAATGACAGCTTGAGGAAAGTGAAAGTGATATTAAACGTCGGCTGTATGAAATAACAAATAAGATACAATGACAGTAAAAAAAAATGGAGTAACTTAAAGCAAGGGTGTTAATACAAACTTCACAAACCATAGACCAAGTAAAATGTGCAGAAAAAAAACATCAAAAGGGCAAAATAAGCAGAGTAAACAAGCTCGCGTCCGAACCTCTCCTGCTGATCCGCGGGTCGAACGGCTGTCCGTCTCTGCTGCTGCCGCTGAACATGCGCGGAAACAGCACGAACACCAGCAGCACCGCGGTGAACGCCATGACGAGCTGCTGGGAGGACGACAGCACCATCTCTGAATTAGGAACTGATAATGCTCAATTACATATACAAGGATGACTCTCCAACACTGTTGACAAATCTCTTCTTCTGGGTGTGTGTGTGTGTGCAGTGTGTGTGTGTAACGAACGAAAAAGAGCGAGAGCGCCCCTACTGACCTCTACAGGACTGGCATGAAATTACAGCTTTACTGTTGATGCGGCCAGTACCAGTTAATATCTTAATATACAAGTTATATATTTAGTCCTTTCAAACAGTAATTTCTCCAAATATTGTTGTACACAGAAATCTGTGATATTAAGGTAACTTAACCGATTACCAGTTCTTCATTTCTGTGGAGAGACTAGTGTTTTGTTTTGTCCCGAGATGGAACCACAAGTCGTCGAATGAAAGCTGTGCTGTTCTCCATGTCCAGATTTATAGTGGTTCTCTCCTCGATATATGAGACATAACATCATTAAAAGGATAGTTCATACATAAATGAAAATTACCCCATGATTTACTCACCCTCTAGTTATCCTAGGTATTTATCACTTCTTTTCTTTTTTTCAGACAAAAAAAAATGGAGTTAAATGGACTGCATTTATATAGCGCTTTTAACAGACCCCATGGCCATCCAAAGCGCTTTACATATTGCCTCACATTCACCCATTCATACACCGACGGCGATGTCAGCCATGTAAGGCGCCATCCAGCTCGTCAGGAGCAGCTGGGGTTAGGTGTCTTGTTCATTGACACTTAAACACTTGGTCAGGTGGAACCGGGCATCGAACCACCAACCTTTCACTTTCTAGACAACCTACATGAACCACTGAGCCACTGCCACCCCGAGCCAAGCTTTATAGTGGCAGTTAATTATTGCCGTGTTTATGAAGTCCATAAATAATTGCATATATCCGTCATATAACTGCTCCACACAGCTCAGGGGTTAATAAAGGCCTTGAGGAGCAAAGTGGTGGGTTTGTGTGATTTAACCCATATTTAAAACTTTATAACTTCTAGTGGATTGCCATATGCATCGATTTGCAGAGGAAGAGTAACGTTGTTTTAATATAACTCCGATTTTATTAGTCTGAAAGAAAGAGTTAAAGAAGAATTTTCTGCATTTTTATCAGCAGAAGCCAGCTGTGCTTCTGTGGATCTGTAACACAGAATACTGCACACATTCATCAAAGTTGAAGTCGGTTACTAACCAGAAAGTTCCCAAAACATAGTGATAACATGTGTTTTTTCTCAGTAAGAGGTACAGACAATATTCACTATTATTCACTAGTGATGGAAGATGCAAATAAAAATAAATGAAAGCATATAATTCAGTGCAAAGTAATGAAACCAAATACAATCAAACTAAATACATTCATCATAAATCATCTTAACATGCAGAACATGTAGAACAGTTTCTCACATACACACACACACACACGCACACACGCACGCACACACACACGCACACGCACACACACACACACACACACACACACACACACACACACACACACACACACACACACACACACACACACTATATCTAATTTGCATTGTTAAGGGAACAACAGTTTAGGACCCAAACCAGTTGTGAAGAATGAAGACCAGGAGTCCGGAGTGTAATTAATTAAAGAATAATTTACTGAAGAATAGTTTGCAGTTTCATAAGCAGAAGCCAGCTTCAACTCTCACAAGGAGTTTGTAGGTCCCACTTTCCCTCTCGACCAGTTTTCCATACATACAATTTCCCAACAGTAACACTGTTTTCAAGGTCTAGCCACATCGTTACTGAAATTAAGAGAAAATAGACAGTCACAGTACATTCCCACACATTGTCAGTTAATCAGATCCACATGTCCATAGATCCCTTGTTGACACTTTCACCCCAGGATTAGGCACGTAGTGACCTTCCAGGACTAGAGCTTGCCCAGAAAACAAGTCCACCCATCTCTTAGGAGGACCGTGATCCACCTCCACTGATCTGTGACACAATATACTACACACATACACACACACACACACACACACACATACACAGTCTCTCCAAGGTTGGAAAAGCAACCAAAACAGGCCAAAAAACAGGCCAAAAGTTTTGATACATTGCATTTTGTAATGTTTTTGAAAGAAGTTTCTTCTGCTCATCAAGCCTGCATTTATTTGATTAAAAATACAGAAAAAAAGTAATATTGTGATATATTATTACATTTTAAAATAATTGGTTTTCAATGTATTATACTTTAAATGATCATTTATTCCTGTGGTCAAAGCTGAAATAATTGTCATAAGATATAGGAGTCACTGAACATATTTAAGAAAGTTCCAATGAAAGGACCAAGAACACCAGAGAGCATCCAGTGTTATATGGAGGTCCCATGTTAGTCTTGTAAATGGTAATAGAGTGGAGGCCTGACTTGACTGAAGGTCCCTGAGGGGATGACCATAATAATAATAGCATTTTTTTGTTGTTGCCAAGAATATATAAGTTCAATAAGCATTATTTAGTAAAGACAACGATACAATTCAAAAGATATACCTTTGGAAATACCACGTAATATTATGTATTGGAAAAATTAAAGGTTTTTCTAATGTATGGTAGCTTCGATACTCCTTGTCTACAGAGACTCTCTGTCATGATATCATGTGAAGAGAATGAAACACACACACACACACACACACACACACACACACACACACACACACACACACACACACACACACACACACACACACACACACACACACACACACACACACAAACACACTTGGCTTCGCAATCTTTGTATGGACTCTCCACGGGCGTAACAATTTTTATATCTTACAAACATTCAAAACTTACAGTCTGTCACATCCACACCTGTCCTGGACTCCATTTCCCATGATCCTGCCTGTCTCACACCTGATTGCAATCCCCTATCATCTTTCCCGCTCTCCTTGGATTCCTTGGACCTGGACCTCTTCATTATTACTCCCTTTATGATGGCTGCGTCCGAAAACTGGAAAATGCTGCCTCTGGAGGACACATTTGAAGGCAGGAAGGCATCAATCCACGGCCAAATCTAATGTTTGCTTCACTTCCTGTCTCCTGAGAGACCTTCATCTGTGGATTTTTGAAGGCAGCATACATGTGTCCTTCACTGCCTTTGATATCCCACTGTAGCCACAATGACGGTGTCTGTCCATCTGGCAAACGGCCAGATGTCTCTCGCCTCTCGTGAGGCGCGTTATCAGATCATGTTAATACGATTAATGACCACAAGGGCACCACGATGTCTGAAAGACCACTCTTTGATCTCCCTTGGGAGATAACAAGCAGGCTCCGTAGTGACTTTTATTGCCCCCAAATGGCCCTGCACGATACCCCCACACACACACACACGCACATAGAGCTCCACCAGTATCAGAGGAATGTATGATTAAAAGCCGCCCCAAAAACGTATTAAATGTATGCTTTTCTGCTTGAAGTGTTTTTATATATGTCTGGAATAATTAGGAGGATTATATGAATGTAACTCAACAGACAGTGGAAAGCCTGTATTTGTGTATTCCCAGATCCCAGACTTATGATCCATAGTATCCTTGTAATCAGAAAAATGCGATCGTACCGAATCTTGTAAAAGAATTTACAGAACATGCATTAATACAAAAATACCAGCGTTGTAAAGAACAATACATGAGCATATCTTCCCCGGATAAGAGCCAAGAGGAGGAACTAAGCTGAACAAAGAACTTTGTTTCGCGCCAAAAACGCTCTGATCGATTGGACCATCCAGGAAATGGGCGTCGCTCTACCTGATCTACAAATGCCACTGTGACCCTCACTTTTCCGCTTTTGCATCACATCAAACGCCGCAGGGCAATCTGCCATCCGCTTTCCAGCCCCCGAGGGCATTCTTCAGAGGAGAATTCAGCACACTTCAAGAGACCCGCCGCTCCACACCGACCTCGGAAAGAAACGCCGGACACGCAGGACATTTGAACTCAGAATACACGCACACACGCGAGAAGCCAAAACCAAAGCAAGTATTCTTATTTCTAAAATCCAAACTGCTGTTAAAAAGGTCGTGTTATTTCCCGTTTGGGACAAGTTAACTCCGTGAGGGCTCTGTGTAACAAACTGAAGTAAACGCTGTCTCTCTCTCTCTCTCTCTCTCTCTCTCTCCCTCTCTCTCTCTCTCTCTCTTTCTCTCTCTCTCTCTCTCTATATATATATATATTTTTTTTGGTCTATTCATTCTTTTCGTTTATGTACCATATTCTTTTCGTTTACTATCTATATTTCTACTCTCTTTATGCATATTTAGTATGTACTTTCTGTGTGAATTGTAGTGTTATTTTTAGTCTGTGTTTATTAAACTTCCAAAAGACATTTTTGAGTTGAATCTGTTTTTCTTCCACATACACAAAGTCAATGAAACTTACGATCTAACGTTACCTAAACTGCTTATGCTACTATTTTAGTAACGTAAACTGTACGAACATATGAAATATTGATTTGTCCTGATCAGTAAAGTTAATGTTTCTTATGCGCTCGTAAAGCAGTAATCCCTTATTAAGAATTGATTTGAAAGTCTATAACTAATTTGCAGGACAAACTTAGTAAGATAATTTCAAGCAATTCCGTAAAGGGTTACTTGTATTTAATTAAACATTTTTCCTTATCGGAAAATTTAAATACGTAATGAACGACTAGCAAATTATATTCATAAATTCATGAATATGGAATATTAAATCCCTTTTGAGTTAATTATTCCCCGAGACATTAAACTCATAGTCATTATTGTTATTACACCACAATCCTGTGCTTTCCATTCAGTGACAGTTGAGCTGGGAAAATAAGACGGTGTCCGAAAGTTGTGTTTGCTGGTCAGTTTGTGTGTAAATGTATGTTGTTGTTGTTTTTTACCACTATTTTCTGCTTCTAATTACTAATGTAGTAATTAAATGTGTTTAGTTCTCACCAAAGCTCGGCCTATTTATCCTGTAGATCATTAAACTGTTACACTGCCTTAGAAGTCTGTCTGAAATCATTTCATGAGGTCCCTACATGCACAAAACACTGCCTTACAAGCCATTGCCTGTTAAGGCAACGAGTGCTGTCTTTGGGACACAGCCCTTGACTCACTCCTCTGCACTCCTTCTTTGTTCTTGTTTCTGTTGTAGCCTCGTTTATATTAAAAGCCTTCTTTATTTGAAGTCCGCCTCCCTGTTTCCTTTCTGCATGCCAGAAGCGCTACACAGTCTCTCACTTCCACCAATAAAAGTCATTTTGTGAATCTCTTTCCAGTATAGGTTTTGGTTTTATCACAATCCAATGAAGTCATATTTTGATTAGAAACCCCATAACATTTTCCTGAGATGTTGATGACCAACAATTTGGAAAAAACTCCTGGGTCCAAGGATGATATTATCTACTGTAGCCTTGTTATATTCACCATAGGTTTTCATGCAGGACACTAAGTGATTTATATGTTACTGTGAACTTATTTAAAGTTTTATGCATTTTATTAAGCACGCAGGCGTAGCTCCTCTTCTGAAAACTCAGGTTCATAGAGGTATGATTCTGGATCTTGACTGTCTAAGAAGTAACCCTCTTCGTCTCTCACAAAAGCAGCCATGTTCATCGCCATTCATGTAGCCTACTGTATGAAAAATAGCCAGCTACTATTCATGCCGGTATGTTGACGGAAGTTGTGGGTTCCCTTATCGAGGGAACTTCCCACTGCGTCGAAACGCTTTGGGGATGCTCCCTAAGCATCAGCGAATCTGAAGCCTGAATAAACACTAGTCCAATCCGATTGGTCGTGCGTGATGACGTCATTGTGACGGCGTACCCGGAAGTATAAAAGGGGGGCCGGCGCATAATGGCGGCAGTTATTGCTCTTCAGCATAGCGCTCTCTGTTTGGTCTGTCTATTTACTGTTGTCTGTCCAGTTGCGAGTGTGTGTGTGAAAGATTTATTTAAAAAGTATGGAAGAGAGAAGGAGTGCATTTAGGCAGTGTGTGCATCCGTGTCCCCGTTACATCTCGGGATCGGATACACACCTGTTATGTGTGCAGTGTCTGGGTGTTCAGCACGCTCGGGCGGCTCTCGAGGGAGCCGCCTGTGAACACTGCGAGCTGCTGACACTCAGACTGCTCCGCTCTCGGCTGGCCGTGTTCGATGAGACCGGCCAGCCTCGTGAGCCCCGTGGTTCTGGACCCGCGGTCGCTGAGGCGGCTCGGCGTCGCAGATCATGGGGCTCACAGCGGGACTTGTCAGAGGGTTTCGGGACTGCAGCGGCACTTTCCCAATCCTCCTCTGACAGTTCCGACGATCTTCCTCCCCGTGTGGAAGCCCGCTTGGCGGCATCTTCCCCCGGGTTGGAGGGTCCGATGCTTGAGCTGTCTGATTCTGAGGAATTAGATGTGCTCAGCATCGAGGCGGGTGACGTTAAAACACCATACACACTGCTTCACTCATAAAATAAGGTGCTCAGGCAGTCCCCGAGGGGGCTGCCTGTAGTAACCCGGTGTTCTCCGTTCCCGTGCGGAAGCCCGCGATGCGGCTCTTCCCCGGGAGGGAGAACCAGATGCTTGAGCGATCTGATTCCGAGGAATTAGATGTGCTCAGCGTCGACGGAGTGAAGCAAACGAGAGCTCGCCACCTTATAATGCAGGCTCGATCTCGCGTTGCCGAGGCAGCGCGTGCATTAAGGGTCTGCAACAGAAGTGAACACACGCTATATGTGTACATGTGATACTGTTTAGCGAGGCTTGCAGTCAGCCCCTGAGGGTGCTGGCTGTGGTCGTTGAGAAATGTCTCGTAGCGTACAGAAACGTGCGTTTTCGAGTGTTTCAGCCTCGCGCCTGTGGCTTTCATCTCGAGGGATTAAAGCCAAATATGTTGGGAACGATTCGAATCTCGCGTTGCTGAGGCAGCGTGTAGATGACGAGTAGTTGAATACATATTTAAACAGTATGGTCTGGTGATTAGGGCTGCATTTAATTCTGAGGAATTTAAATTAAACATTATCTGACTTTGAGGAGTTAGATATGTCTATTCAGCCTATCATTCAGCATGTTCACGTGATGGGTGATTATGGTGGCATTTATTTCTGAGGAATTAAATGGGATTTATCTAACTTTGAGTAGTTAGATTATCAGCCTATCATCCCAGTTGTGTTCACTATTTGGGTGTTTTTGGTGGCATTTAATTCTGTGCAATTAAATGGGATTTATCTGACTTTGAGGAGTTAGGTATTTCAGCCTATCATCCAAATTGTGTTGCTCCCGGGGAGCGTTCGAGATCGCCTCCTCTGTGGAGTCTTCTGGAAGTCGATGCTGCGATCCGCCGTCTACGACGCTCGGGCCACATTGGCTTCCAGCGAACGCATGCTGCTCTAGCCGCCTCTAGAAAGACTGCAGCTGGGCAGCAAACGCGTTCGCACACCGAAAATCCTCCCCGACTAAGCCCTGCCGGGTGGCCGCTTCAGGGGGTCGGGCAGGAGGCTCGGTGGGTACCAGAGACCAGCCTTGAGAGGCTGGTTCCCCTAGTAGAATATATCAGCGCATAGTCATTATGCTCCTGAATATATCTGTTGGGCCCTGTGTACCATGGGCAAAGGGTGCAGACTGCAGTTCAGTGTTCCACCACCGGGGTTCATCGGTATGGCCTGGATAGTGGTGTGCCCAGCCCAGTGGCCTGCTGGCCAGCCCCCTCTCCAGAGGAGCGATCGAGGTCGCCTCCTCTGTGGAGTTTTCTGGAAGTCGATGCTGCGATCCGCCGTCTATGACACTCGGGCCACATTGACTTCCTGCGAACACATGCTACTCTAGCCGCCTCTAGGGAGACCTCGGCTGGGCAGCGAACGTGTTCGCACACCGAAAATCCTCCCCGACTAAGCCCTGCCGGGTGGCCGCTTCAGGGGGTCGGGCAGGAGGTTTGGTGGGTACCAGAGACCAGCCTTGAGAGGCTGGTTCCCCAAGTAGAATATCTCGGCGCATGGTTATGCTCCCGAATATATCTGCTGGGGCCCTGTGTACCTTGGGCAAAGGGTAGAGCCTGCAGTTCAGCGTTCCACCACCGGGGTTCATCGGTGTGGCCTGAATAGTGGTGTGCCCAGCCCAGTGGCAGGTAGGGAACAGGACGTGTGCTCCCTGAGGGTAAAGGAGGCTATGTTGTGTATCCCTCCGCCAGACAGGGAGTCCGGCTTTACGGTCGCTACCTCATGGTTCCCAAAGAGGATGGAAGGGTGCGTCTATTATTAAATCGGAGGTACTTGAACCGTTCTCTGAGGAGATTCAGGTTCAAGATGCTCATTATCCCATCGTGAGTCAGATCCAGTTCGAGGACTGGTTCGTCACGATGTATCTAAAGACGCATATTTCATATCTCCATCCTTCCTGCCCACAGGAGGCCTGAGGTTCGCTTTCGGGGGCGAGGCGTACCAATATCGGGTTCTTCCCTTCGGCCTCACTGTTAAGCACACCACTGTGAAGCACTTTCAGAGAGTGCTGGGGCACATGGCAGCAGCGTCCAACATGATACCGTTCGGCCTGCTACACATGAGACCCCTCCAGTGGTGGTTGAAAACCAAGGGGTTTTCCCCCAGAGGGAATCCTTTTCATATGATCAGGGTAACGCGCAGATGCCTTCGTTCCCTAGTCATATGGAAGAAACCTTGGATTCTGTCCCAGGGGCCAGTGTTGGGAGCGTCCTGTTGCCGGAAATCCGTTTCAACAGACGCCTCCCTCACTGGTTGGGGCGCGGTCATGGACGGCCGCTTTGCGAGGGGCCCATGGGAGGGCCGTCATTCCTCCTGGCACATAAATTGCCTGGAGATGATGGCGGTCTACAAAGCTCTCAGGAGCTTTCTCCCGGACCTCCGCGGCCAACATGTCCTGGTGCGGACAGACAATACGGCTGTCGTAGCGTACCTCAATCGCCAGGGAGGGGTAAGATCGCGCCCTCTGTGCAGATTGGCGCATCTAATCCTCCTGTGGTCCCAGGGGAAACTGTTGTCCATCAGGGCAATGTAGGTCCCGGGGGTTCAAAATCAGGGAGCAGACATCCTGTCGAGGCAGGGGCTGAGGCCCGGGGAGTGGCGGCTCCACCCCGAAGTGGTGGAGGCCATATGCGAGAGGTTCGGCCCAGTGGAAGTGGATCTGTTTGCGTCTCGAGAGACGTCCCACTGTCCACTGTGGTTCTCCCTCACGCATCCAGCCCCGTTGGGGTTGGATGCCATGGTGCAGACGTGGCCGAGGCTGCGTCTGTACGCATTTCCCCCGATTGCTCTGCTCCCGGGAGTCCTGGAGAGGGTCCGTCGGCAGGGGGTCAGTCTACTTCTGGTAGCACCCCGTTGGCCGACGCGAGTTTGGTTCTCAGATATCATAGCCCTGCTGGCAGGTCATCCATGGCAGATTCCTCTGAGGAGGGATCTCCTGTCTCAGGCGGCGGGGACGATATTCCACCCCCGGCCGGAGATTTGGAACCTTTGGGTCTGGCCCCTGAGGGGGCCAGGTACCTAGAGGCTGGCCTGTCGGCAGACGTGGTAGAGACCTTACTCAGTTCCAGGGCTCCGTCCACAAGGAGACTGTACAGCCTCAAGTGGAATGTGTTTTCCACTTGGTGTAGGGGGCGTGAGGTGGACCCAGTTAACTGCCCAGTGGCTTCAGTGCTGGAGTTCCTCCAAGATCGCTTCTCTGCGGGCCTAACCCCGTCCACACTCAAGGTGTACGTGGCTGCCATTGCGGCTTTCCACACTCCTCTGGGTGATGGGCCTCTGGGTAGGCACCAGTTGGTTGTACAGTTCCTCCGTGGGGCTCGGAGGATGAGGCCTGTGGCTCAGTCCAGAGTTCCAACCTGGGACCTGGCAGTGGTTCTCGAGGGGTTGGCTGAGGCCCCCTTCGAGCCACTGGAGTCAGCAGAACCGAAAAATCTGACCCTTAAGGTGGCTTTTCTACTCGCCATCTCCTCTCTAAGGAGAATGGGGGATCTCCAGGCCTTGGCAGTAACGCCGACTTGCCTGGAGTTTGCCCCGGGTGGAGTGAAGGCCATCTTACACCCTAGGCCGGGCTATGTGCCTAAGGTCCCATCGAGGGTGGTCAGGTCTTTGGTTCTGCAGGCATTTCATCCTCCGCCTCACGTGACGGCGGAAGAGGGGAGACTTCACCTACTCTGCCCGGTCAGGGCACTCAGGGTGTATCTGGCGAAGTCCGCACAGTGGAGGAGATCTCAACAATTGTTGGTGTGTTTTGGCTCACCCAAGAAGGGGTTGCCTGCGTCTACCCAGACAATCAGTAACTGGATTGTCCAGGCAATAACCATGGCTTATCAGGTGCGCAGTTTGCCTTCACCTGTAGCCGTGAGGGCACATTCCACCAGAGGCATGGCCTCTTCGGTGGCCCTCCTTTCTGGGGTCCCCTTGCAGGATATCTGCGAGGCGGCGGGGTGGGCTACTCCACACACTTTTATCAGGTTCTATAGCCTGGATCTCCCTGCGACGCCTGGCGCGAGGGTGCTCCAACCCTAGTTGTGCCCGGTCTCCGGCTTCACACTAGGACAGGCGCTACCCTCGGTGTGGCCTAGTGGGTACTCGTTCCCCAAAGCGTTTCGACGCAGTGGGAAGTTCCCTCGATAAGGGAACGGCTCGGGTTATGTATATAACCCTTGTTCCCTGAGAGGGAACGAGCACTGCGTCGTACCGCCACACCTCGGCACGCCTGGAGCGCATGCTTCAGAGCAAAAAACTGCCGCCATTATGCGCCGGCCCCCCTTTTATACTTCCGGGTACGCCGTCACAATGACGTCATCACGCACGACCAATCGGATTGGACTAGTGTTTATTCAGGCTTCAGATTCGCTGATGCTTAGGGAGCATCCCCAAAGCGTTTCGACGCAGTGCTCGTTCCCTCTCAGGGAACAAGGGTTATATACATAACCCGAGCCGATTTCATGTGTTGCGTGATATCTCTGCGCCCAAGTAGCAGTGCTTCGCCTGTGCTTCCCCATAATATAGTCCCAAGTTAATATCAGCCTAGGAAATCGCCAGTCTTAATCTGCATCGCTATCTGTACTCATTGTGAAGACGCAGGCCACAAGAAGTAATTAGGTGGAGTTTTATTGGTTCACTTTTACTCGGGACCTAGGACGATTTGAGGGAGTAAATCATGGGCTAATTTTCATTTATGGGTGAATTATCCCTTTGAGCAATATATATGGTAAAAAAAAAAAAATCTTCAGCAATAGATAAAGGCTTAAAGCAGTTTGGAACTGTTTTTCTTCACGGAAGCTTTGTGTACGAGCTTATAAAATATACAATTTAAGACAATATTTTGTGTCTAATTTACTTGAGACAAGTAACTGTTAGCCGTGTAATTTAAGGGGTTTCTGGTTTTTATAGCAGAATAGACTTTTTCAGAGTTATGCAAGATCCTGATCACTCTGTCTGGGTTTATTCTTCGATAACAACCGGCCGGGTGTACATTAGAGGATGAAACGGGAGTGGATTTTCAAACCACGTCCTACTCCCACAAAAAAAATCCCATGAAAAAACTGAGGGGAAATCCTGTCCTGTCCCAATCCCAGAGAAATGACTCCCATTCCCTCCCACTCCCGTGTTGTATTTTTTGCCTGAATGTGTCAAGACTGTAACAGGTCTTCACAACAAAACCTGGCAAATTGCTACTCAAAACTAGCCCAATCCCATCTCGGGGGGAGGTACCCTGGTAAAAATCATGTTGCGGGGGGTAAATCTGCATTTTTTTGCATTTACTCTGCAAAAATGTGCCATCATGGGGCTAAATATTACATTATTAGGGTCACTTCAATGTGCGGACATGAAAAACAGGTCGCCTTTCTTCTCTAATATTATCGGTAGTAGGCAGGCAGGCAACGCATTACAGGTGTGGT
Organism: Pseudorasbora parva; assembly: GCF_024679245.1. Lineage (NCBI taxonomy): Eukaryota > Metazoa > Chordata > Actinopteri > Cypriniformes > Gobionidae > Pseudorasbora > Pseudorasbora parva. Next base: position 39,462,246 of record NC_090191.1, read on the forward strand.
GGAGCACGTCATTCACTTAGAACTGAGTCCAAAATTAAAATATATATGGTAATTTATTTATATAAACGGTATATTTGTGAAAACTATTCAAATTCAAATCAAATTCATGCAGTTTTGCTGGTAATGTGAACATATATTTTAGGATGTACAGGATATATCTAGGATATGGAAACTGATAGGCCTAGTTATTATTAATTGCAGCATAAATTATCTGACTCAGCGTGTCACTGACAAATTATTTTAAATAGAAAACTCCTTAAAATACAGTAGTCGTTGTCATTATTTTGTGAAGATGCCGTGGCTGTACATTAATGATGATCAGTACAGTATCATTGGACTCATTTAAACTGGACAATGGGTCGTTTGACCACCGAATACTGCAGTATCTGTAATATTGAAGTAAGTGTGCATCACTGAGTATTGTTCTTGTTAAAAAATATTGTATCATAACGTGAGATCTGCAGTTTAGTTTAAATAGGAATTCATGGAATCAGCCAGTATTTAATCCTTGCTGACATTACAACAGGAAAAGTGATACGTAGCACATCCACGTCTAACTAAATTCATATTATTTTTGTTTAACTTCTGAGTAATGAATTTGTGATTTTTGTGCAAATCACCATTAATGAAACTGGAACATTAATGTAAATGTCCATATCAAAATGCTCTTTCTTCATTACTTTTCTCACTAGTAAAGAGTGTGAACGCATGGGTCAGAGCTTGCAAGCAGGTACACACATTCTCCCATCAAGTCTGTTTTTAATAGATTGCATTTGAAAGAGGTTTCTGTCTTGGTCTGAGTATTTAAGGAGAAGTTGCCTGAAGTTATGGGCGCGATTCTGTACAGGTCTTTCAGACACTCAGCATTATGTCATTTTCAGATGTCAGAAATGCATCTTTTATTCTTTACTTAAGAGCATTTGATGTTATGTATTGATTATCTTTGAACTGATTACGTAATCTAAGTCTGCTTAGACTGTAGAGGCTAATAGGCCCAATGGGTTTTCCATTTAGAGCAAGCGTTGATAGACCAATCTAAACAGGGTAAGCCTCAACATCTGATTATTGTAATATTATTCTAACTACATATGTGGGAAAACCTGACGAGTTTTAAATAGAGAGATCGTAACTCAGCCAGTACGAGACTCGAAGAAGTGTTAATGGGATCTGGATGAACATAATTTCCCCGAAAGAGGATGATCAAATGTATAGTTAAACTATTGTACAAATGACCAAATAACCAGTCTGCACTCTAATCTAAATTCGAGGTCTTGATAAAATGGAGTCGGATAAAAGATTTAAAAAAAATAATAATATTTATAATGCACAGAAACCTTCACCTGCTTTATTGGAAACCGTCATTGGGGCGTTGGGGTGTTTGGGCGGTCCTTATAAGACGTGTTCTCTGGAGTGACCAATCACGCTTCTCTGTCTGTCAATCCCACGGATGAGTCTGGGTTTGCTTGTTTTCTACATTAAGTCATGCTAGAAAAAAATATTGATAACGATTGCTGGGAATATGTGAAGAAAATGGAAGAGGGTTTCAGTGGAGTATAAAACAGTAAACGCTCTAATTGTTGAATTGCATGAATTACCAATGAATATACAGTGATATTTTCATTGGCAAATTCGGAATCCATTAAAAGCTATGCTAGAAACCACATTGCTAAAGTGGAGATTAATGGAAGAGGGTTTGGCTGGAGTATAAGCAAATTAGCACAACATCAAAAAAAAATCAGATAGTAGAAATAGGATGCAGTGATTCATCTTTATGGGGAGAAGTGTCAGTACGGATAATTCCTGAAGTAAAGAAACTATGGAGATATTGTATAAAAGAAAGGAGTGGGAGGAAACGGGAAAACTCAAACATAATATAAATAGGCATATACACTGATTAGGCATAACATTCCTAATACTGTGTTGGTTCACCTATTTGCTGCCAAATCAGCCCGGACCTGTCGACACCTCAAACTCGCCGTGCTCCTCAAACCCTTCATGAACCCTTTTTGCTTTATGGCGGGGCGCATTCTCCTGCTTAAAGAGGCCACGATCAGTATTTATATAACACTATGTAAATCAGCCGTCCCTGCGCCATCACTTCCTGCAAGTGAGATCAAATGTACAAGATACGGCAATCTCTTGCACATATCTCTACACCATATCGTGTAATTTGACCTTACTTGCAGGCAGTGATGGTGTGGGGGCAACTTATGTTGTAGTGTTGTCCTTGAGGTAAAAAATTATATAAATACTGATCGGTTTCTTACGCAAACCGTTCATCACGAGCTGTTGTGTTTAATATGGATTCGTATGTCTGTTTTTTTTACTCTCATACAAATACACCCCATTGACATGAATTATGTTTGGAGTTAAAAAAATATATATATTTCGGTTCTACAGAAGAAACAAACACATCTTGGATGCCCTGGGGGTCAGCAGATAAACATCACATTTTTATTTTTGGGTGAACTATCCGTTTAAATGACAAATCTCTGGGAGAAATACAGTACACATTTTAAATGAAATACATTAAACATTCAAAATACTGTATGTTTATCAAAATGTAATAAAAAGCTCTCAGCTAAAACCGAAGAAATGCAAGACATGCAAGTTTCACATCACTGTTGATTCTGAATCTCCTTCATTAGATGTGACATTCACACTATCAACAAAATTCTTCACAGTTCTTCAGAGCCCCAGGAGGAAGTGAAAAACCAAAAAAAGAAGAACAAAAAAAACACAAAAAAACATCAAGGTTTTTTCTTTTTTCAAACAGAAAGATTAAAAAACACATTGTGCCGTTTACTGTTAGCTTTGTATTTTCCAAATCAGTTTTATATCGTTTTGCACAATATTCTACATGTGGTCTCATAGCTCTGATAATGTTTATGGACTAACATTACATTGTCTTCATTTAATTCAGAATCCTAGTTATATAAGTGTAATAAGTACAATCAAAACATATTAGTGACAAAAGAGAGCAATCCTCCTCCAAATCACCAGTAATCAGCTGGATCATTTGTGTATCAGATGAAAAAAAACAGCTATGATTCACTGAAAAGGTATCACCTAAAAAGGGAGGATCACATTTTTTGTTATAATTTTAACCCATTCTAAAACATTCTGGTTATATGAACACAGAGTTCACTCGGCTTTGAGTTGAGTAGCTCCTAAATCTTTCTGACATGACAGGAAAACCAAAACCAAAAATCATATTATATCAGAATACACTTTGTCTGCTTTGTCTGATATCCAAAACAAACATATTTAGATGTCATTCCAATCAGAAAAATGTGAATCACGGATTCACAACAATGGACACCTTTCTCCAGGTGTATCATAGCAAGTTCAACACAGTAGTTCCAATTTTTGTACCCAGAAATATGCCAATTTGTACAAATAAAAACCAACTAAAACATTTGTATTAATTGCAGCTGTTTTTCTATCACAAGTGGGTGAAATGTCTCGCCAATGAGATCATTAGTACTCAATATTTCATCATAAGGGATGATATTTTTTATTTGCACTCACTCCTCCTCATGTCTGACTTCATAACTGACTTCTGTTGAACACAAAAGAAGCCATTTTGAGAGATATTTTAGTCCATACAATTTAGTCCAAAGTCCTATGTTTGAAAAGACACGAGAAGATGATAAAGGAGTTTTACTTTTGGGTGAGCTACTGTATGCCTTTAAACTCAAGAAGTTTGAACTAGAATTCTGCATTTGTGCAAACAGAAATTGCATGTTTTACCTCTGTGTTCACAGGCATTTCTTCACACAGTATTATTTAGTCTTAAAGGGGAACTATTACACCCCTTTTTAAGATGTAATATAAGCTCAAAATGCCCTATAGTTCATTTATAATACCATGTTATAAATGCCAATTTTGCGTTGAAGCAAATGCCCTTTCTTATGTTGTATCTTTAAATGCAAATGAGCTGGTGTTCCCCACCCCCTATCCAGAAGAAGCCGGAGCCTTTAAAGCTTGGGACGGACACTGCCAAAAACGAACAAAAGCTCTGCTTGGTTTTGATTATCATCTTTATAGCGGTCACTGTCAATGACATTGCAGTTCTTTGTCATCATGAAAGTTATTATGTGCATGTTTTAAAGCAATATCAGTCTAAACTTCTGATATATGTTGCTCTAAGCGCACACATCTGAAGCACACGCACAGAAAGCTGATGTCAGACGGTGCGTCCTGTGAGTATTAAAATTCTCTTTCACTCATAAACTGTCAAAAACACACAAAAGCCCTTTTCGGACGTTAAATGTGTCAGTGTTTTTTAAATTGTGATGGGCTAGTCAGTGATTTTATTGCTGTCCGAATGGCCAGAATGACCTGCTGTTTATGACAAACACCAAGGATGTGTGATCATTTAATTGCCGTCCGAATTCACATCTCTGAGTTTTCAAGAATATATTCACCGTTTATATCCTTTTTGACCACAGCAGAGAACCATACGGTTGCGCTTCACTGTAATTTGGATGCATTTTAAAGATCTAGACTTTTATTACTGAAATGCTGGCAAGTATTACAATAGCAATATATTTCATAACCGCTCAAAAAATAAATAGAAACACGTAAAGCACGTTGAAATGGGCCATTATTACGGCAGCAGTTATATGTTAAAATAATCAAGCAGCATTATGTTTACCTCGTGTAAATAAGAGGCTGTATTCACTTATTTCTGCTAATTTCCATGTGGAATAAAATCATCCTTTATTTTTAGATAAAATACAAGACAGAAAACTGTTACTATAATGTGCATCTATGTACGTATCTTCCTATTTTTAAACAGATATCCTATATTCCTATTATTAAATTAAATATAAATTTATTCTTATTATACCAAGAATATGGCATTTTATTTAAAGCAGACAATCATGTTATTGACCACGTGAGCAGTGTGTTCCCAGGTGCGTAGGATCACTAAACACAATGTGACTAAATCACCATTCAAATGCACAAGGTTTGTCACTGAGGTGGCATGCAAAATTAATTTTTACAGACTTCCACGTGAGAAACAATTACTGTCCGAATAGGGCTAAAGTTCACATAAACACAGTCGATTATCTGTGAACATACATAGCAGGGAAAGAAATCATATGTGTATATCAGTGACAGCAGCGTAATATACATTCCTGACCGGCTCATTTTGAGACACCATTTCAGCGAAAATAACAAACGGAGTGGATGGATTGTGTACAATGTATGGAGTTATATTAAGAACGTCCTGGCTAATCCAAGCTTTATAATAGCAGTGGTTGTAGCTCTGTTTTTGAAGTCTATTTTAAAAAAGCTTGTATTTTCATGTCCCCAAAACGGTTTTCATGTGAAACAAAAGGCAAAAATTGCATAAAAGTTTTACAAAATGTTTAGTTGAAAGCGGTGTCATGGCGACGGCCCCTAAATCTCTTGTGATAGGTGGCACACATACAGCAGCCCCTCGACCAGTCCATTCCTCAAAGACTTTGAACAAAGTCTCTTTTCTCACATAATTGCTCCTGTTATCTCGTTATCGCTGAACACTCACAAGATTGTTCCATAAATCATTTCGCTGATATTGCCTAAACTTTTGAACAGTTGTGTTTAATGTTGTAAACGCTATTTCAGATAAACGCTGTTCTTTTGAACTCTCTATCAAAAGAATACTGTGGTCACCGGGTACATCACACAATACCATATACAAAAAATAATGTGCCCACCACACACCAGCTGATTGATGGAGAGGAGCCAGAGTGATGAAGCCAATACGGAGAGGCCATTAGGCCATGATGGACAGGGGTCAATGGGCAAATTTGGCCAGGATGCCGGGGTTACACCCCTACTCTTTATCGAAGGACATCCTGGGATTTTTAACGACCACAGAGAGTCAGCACCTCGGTTTAACGTCTCATCCGATGGACGGTGCTCTTTGACAGTATAGTGTCCCCATCACTATACTGGGGTGTTAGGACCCACACAGACCACAGGGTGAGCGCCCCCTGCTGGCCTCACTAACACCTCTACCAGCAGCGACCTAGTTTTCCCATTTGGTCTCCCATCCGGGTACTGACCAGGCTCAGCCCTGCATAGCTTCAGTGGGTCTTGGGCTACAGGGTGATATGGCTAATGATAACTACACATCAGCTACATAAATTCATCAGCTATCCCTTCAGAAACGTCCTGTCTCATTCTAGCTGTCATCACTTCTTCTTGAGTCTCTCCATCATTGTCTGACTCTGGTTTGAACATAACAGGCTGAAAAGTTTAATTTCCTGTCTGTGTGATGTTAACCAGAGCTGCTAACTGGAGTTCTTGAAGCTCCGCCTATGAGCAGGCGCTCATTTGCATTTAAAGTCTCAGTGAACCGGAAGTAGCAAGTGAGTTTTCTTCAGTGCTGTGACGTATCTCCAAGTGAATATTGAACAGAGGGCAGACTTTTACCTCAGCGCTCCTCCTCTCCATCTCTCGCTCATAGCACACTAACTGAAGTCATCTCAGAAGGAATGCTGTTTCCAGACCAGGAGTTACTTTGCAAGATTTTGATTAAAGATTATCACAGCAAACTATTGTTTTCTGTTTATTAACTTGCACGGATTAATTGTTCACCCTAAGACATGTAATATGTTTTAACAAAGTAAAATAGAGTCAACTTTGATTTCATGAGGACTTTAAAGAGACACAGAAATAGCCCGTTTTTCTTACCCTTAAAAAGTGACTATTTTAACATGCTATAAAAATGATCTGTAGGGATATTTGTGCTAAAACTTCAATGACCCCTTTAACAAAATAAAATAAAAAAACTATAACAACAATAACAAATATTCACTGTAACAAACAATTAGATCTAACTGCACATAAATCATTTTCTACAAGTTTTTTACAGTGTAGCTACATGTGCAGTATTAATGTTCAGTATTTTGCTTAACTTCCTATACACAAATATCAATTTCAATGCTCATGTCAGTGCAGTGACAAGAAATATCGCACTTGTCCTTTTAGTCATTTCAAAGTAGATTTAAGTATTATTTTTTGTACATTTACTTAAAACAGAAAAGTAAAAACAAAACAAAAAACAGACCTCAATATACTGATAAAAAAATCGAATTAACTGCCCCCCCCCTTGTGTAATGTGATGGATACACCCTGTTCCTGAAATGACTTGATAGAAGACAGCGAACATTCATGTGCAAAGTAACCTGAAAGCCACTGCCCTCTCACATTTACAGAAGACAACAGAACATGACAAAGGTAATGTTACTTCCATATATAACTGTATATAACTGTGTGTGTATATATATATATATATATATATATATATATATATATATATATATATATATATATATATATATATATATATATATAACTGTGAAATGAATAAAATATATTTTCATAAGATACTTCAGGCAAAAGTCGTCAGCTTTGAGATTTTGCTTCTGTAACTTTTCTTCCAGACGCGTGGAAAGAAATCATCTAAAAATACACTTTTAAGTACTTATTTTATCACCCTTTTTAAAATTTGTATCTATAGATTTAAATTTCAATATATCTTTTTAAATGAGAAAACTTCACTTTAGCAGCATAACATGCATTAAATGTTACAGTCTTATTCTATATCCAGAAGGGTTTAGCCATATATAAATATTTACATATTTAACCGTTAATTTCTTAAAATATGGTGATTTTTTTCTGGCTGTTGACAGTATTTTCTGCATTATGGAGTGATAAAAAGAGACATCCAAAAATCCACATATGTAAAATGTTCTGTTCTGGATTTGTATGCCAATTATTTTACTCAAAAGTGGTTGTTTTATGATTTAAATACATTATAATTAATAGGCTACATTATAATAATTACACAATGCTAATGTTTCAGAGCACAGAGGCTTGAAGAGAGAGGTGGGTAGTCAGAGCATCCAAAAACCGTATAGGCTAACTAAAATATTTATAAATATTATAATGTATACTGTGTAACTATTGCATTACATTTAACTAGTTAAGTAAACGTATCAGGTTTGCTCTCAAATGCATGTAAACGGAGCCACCGCCACAAAAGTGACAACTCTTTAGCTACCTTTGCACGCGCTCTTTATCTTCCTGAACATCTGATCTGAACACAGGCGGATGTTCTTCCACCTGCTCTCTAACTTGTAATAAAAATGTATATTGCACACTTGGTGAACAATGGCTTATTTAATATATAAATTAATATATATGTCCAACACTGGAAATGTGGTAGTGTTACCGTGTAGCGTATTAATCTATCTGATTGTTTTAAAAAAATGCGTATGTAGACCGCATGTGCTCAACTAATAACGATCTAATAAAACTTTCCTGTTAGAAACCACTAAGAGGAATTCAGTGCGTGCAGGGAACTGACCACAAACTGACAATTCGCCCACTAGGCTACTATCCCATAAGTTCTTCTGTATTTGTAAAGAAGAAGAAAAAACATAGCCTACTTAGGGTCATACTAAAAGGCTACATTCATAGCTACTACAATAATTGCGTCTTTAACGTCTTAGTTAGCCTACGTCGTGCATCCTGCCAATCATCTTTTCACAGTTAAAATCCTCCTCATTCAATGTAACTAATTTAATTTCCTACCGTTTCGGAGACAGATGTAGAAGCACGTTGATCTGCCAGTCGTGGGTTTTTCATTCAGACCCTCTCCTCATTTTTTGCAAATTGCAATAACAGAGCTGCCAACTCTCACGCATTGGCCGTGAGACACACGCATTTGATTGGTTTCACACGCTCACACGCCACACCCCTTATTTCTCACGCTGAAGTGTCAACCCTGTCGGTCAAATGCCTGAAAGATAAGTTTATCTATAGATCTACCTGATGAGCAACTCTTAATCAGAGCCGGTCGCCTAGGGCCCCGCCTTATCTTGGGAGGCCCCGTCGAGAGCGCATTATTGCAGCGCGAAAGTACATTAATGTAGTGCGCGAGCGCGAATCTCTCTGCTCGCGCGCGGAATATAATGCGCGAGCGGAAATTTCTCTCTTCTCGGGCGCGGAATGTAATGTGCCGAGAGCGAATCTCCCTGCTCGTACGCGAGAACTCTGCGTGCGCTCTCAGATACGCTGCACTTGGAAGATTTTTCTCTGGGCTCACTCAGAGAATATGCCTGCACTTAAAACGTGTCCAGTGCAATCGCGAATCTCTGTGTGTGTTGGAGAGAGATGCACGCAAAAAGAACTATACCAAACTAAGCTACTGATTTTAGTTGGTCTGAATCATGGGCGGCCAACTAAAATGGTCTAAATCAATTCCATTTGTTGCCTTCAGTAAATTAAATAGCTCAGTATTTTTCTGCCTGTATTGGGCATAAGATTAGTAGCCTAATGAATGTGTGCATATTGTGAATTAATTTAATAAACGTAGTCACCTTTCCCAGTAGCCTTCAATAAATTAACGTGTCTGCAAAAATGATTCATAAAACATAAATATCAGTTAACCAGATTTACTTTCTTCACTGACGAAAATTGTCCTTGACATGGTTTTTAAGCTATTGTTATCAAATTTTTTTGGTCTTCAGAACATATTAAAATGCACATATGTAGATCATAGAAATCAAAATTTTCTCGGGGGTGCATGCCCCCGAACCCCCCTAACTACCTCACATTTGGAATCTCAGTGATTATAAAACTGTGCCTTTATTATGATTAAGGGATGTAGGTCCTATACAGAATAAGGCCTTAATATTTGATTTATAAGTAGCAATAAACAGCCAATATCCTAATATAGAATTGGACCCTAAACTAAAGTTTTACCATTTTTGTCATACCCTCACTGGATCCGTCATTACTAAGTTAAGCCACTGTCTCTATAGTGCTTTAAAATTGTGTGTGTCTATAGGATGTATACAAACCGCCATATAGATGCAAAAAACAAACGAACAATAGTACCCCATTTAAATGCAGATGCATATATAGAGAGAGCTATTATTATTATTTATTTGTTTATTTATTTTTTGCAATTTTTGCTTTGTACGGCAACATTTTGGTTGGCACCACCAAATCTCACTCTAAGTTTTTTTGAAAAGTTGGCAGCTCTGCAATAATGATGCATTTAAGTTGAGGACCTAACGTATCAAGTTCACTATGCTGTTGCTGATGAAATATAACGTAGATGTCACGTGGAAAATATATCTTCGTCAGGTTAGATCCTGATGATTAATCACTCAAACCCCTTTATCTAAACTCGCACATCTGCCATGTTTGTATTTTTTGAAAGACTTTTCACTCGTGTTTGTAGTTCTAGTCAAATCCTCGTCCAGCGCAAGGATCTGTCCGTCTTCAGATTGACAAATCGGGTCCTCCCTCGAAATGATTATATATATTTAAAATAGGCTACGCAGAGTTTACTAGTCAAATGCGTACGGAAACACATTAGTGCATAGAAGAACCAATTGAATGTAATTTCTGAAACTTGATTAATTAATAAAAAACAATAATAGCCTATTAAGTGAATAATTAAACATCAATATTTTTATTATTATTTATAACTTAACTATTTGGACATTTAACACTTAATTTAACACATTACATTAAAGTCCTCATGAAATCAAAATTGACCCTATTTACTTGTTAACACACAGTACAGCTGAACAATTAATCTGTGCTATTAAAAAAAGTGAATAAAACAAAAAAATAAAAAGTTAATACAAAAAAAACAAATTTTGTTGCGGTAATCTTCAATCAAAATCTGAAATGTTGTCACTGTGACTTTAAAGAGGATTGAGAATATACTCTTTAATATAATATAGGCTATTGCCAAAAGTATTGGGACACCCCTTCAAATCATTGAATTCAGGTGTTCTAATCACTTCCACCGGCACAGGTGTAAACAATGTGGAAGAAATTGGGAACAACATCAACTCAGCCACAAAGGGATAGGTCACGTAAAATCACAGAGTGGGGTCAGCACATGCTGCGGCGCACAGTGCGCTGAGTCTATACACTGTAAAAAAATAAAATTAAAATAAAAAATTTTAAAAAATCATGGGTCTTGTAATTTTCAAACAAAAAATGAAGGTGATAATTAAAAGTAGCGTGTATATTTTCTCAAGAAAATTGTGATTCAGTGTTAAAATATTGAGAACATTTCCCTAATCAAACCAAAAGATACATTTTCCAATTTTTTTTAAAGATAATGTAAGCATTTTTGAGACCTAAATTGAGGAACTAAAAGCTGATAGAATGGGGGGGGGGGGTGCTATCTATTTATTGTAAGATAATTAGTTCAGTTATGCAGTTTTATAAAGAGACACCATTGTAAGTTCCCAGCATGATTTGCATATGGCTGCAGCATATGATTTGCATATGGCTTTCCATGGAAATGGAGCATTAATATTGAAACTTATTGTTATTTTAAGCGTTTTTGAGTGAAGAGAAACCTCTGTTAATGTTTAATGTTCAGTTATGTTTGACATTTGAGTTTCTGTTATGTTGAAGTTTTGACCATTAACACTGTACAAAACAGAGCTTATGGTTAGGTTATGGAAAAACTGCATGTTGCTTTGTTGAATGAGCAATAACTTTGCTAATGCTAGTGCGGTAACATCTCGGTTACATAAGTAAACCTTGTTCCCTCAAGGAGGGAACGGAGACACCACATCGGAGATCGATGAATGTGAATCTCAAGTGTAACTAAACGAGCCAATGGACATTTGCGTACAATGATTGCACCAGCTGCTAATACCACACTGCGCGGTTAGAAATTAACCACAGGTGCTCAGTTTTTCGCTGAGGGGCTGAGTAGGTGAACTGGCACCCCAGCAGGGAACAGAGGACATGGCGACGGGACATGGCGTCTCCGTTTTCTCCTTCAGGGAACGCAGGTTACATATGTAACCAAGACTTTCCCATTCAGTTGGTCACTTCCAATGCTACGTCAGTGACCGATTAATAGGAATCCCTAAAAAAGCGGCATGGCCTCTGCCCACTTCCAGTGCCCAGAGAAGTCCATCACTGCTGCTCCACATGACCCACTCAGTGAATTATTGGATAACACTGGGAACGCGTGCCTTCTAGTAGGAGGGAACACTGTGGAACCCACATCAAACCATGAATGAGTTATTTGGGGTTTAACTGCTGAACCATAGCCCAAAAGCAAGAGGGGGCTCCAACCCCACTGAAGGAACAGGTCCAAGATTGGCCATAATCCACTGGTTTGGTGGTGTTACATGTGGTGTTTGATGGCCTGAGTGAGCCAGCGAGATGGACAGGGCTCTGTTCAGGCTCGCAGAGACTGTACAAGCGGGACAAAAGGGACCACCATCTCCTGAGGAGCAGTCCCCCCCATCTCCGGGTCGCCCATCTTGGGCCTGCTTGAAAACCTATAGCAACGCCATTGACTCTCACCCAGGGACTATTTACCAAATGAATTTCCCCCAAAGGATACAGGTTCACCCACTGAGAATAGACAGGAGACAAAGATATGCAAATATCAAACAAGTCAACCAGCAAGTCACCATCCCTTGCACCTGCACACACACACACACACACACACACACACACACACACACACACACACACACACACACACACACACACACACACACACACACACACACACACACACACACACACACACACACACACACACACACACACACACACACACACACACACAACACACACACACACACACATAATAAAAACAGCACTTGTGATAGAAACACCAACACCAAAGATCAAACCCCCGCCCTGTGCTCTCAGCTTCAACAACAGAACACAATTAGGTCATAAACTGCACTCAAAGATGTACACAAGAGTTCCTCATCTGTAATACACAAATTAAAGACTTGCGTGGCCAACAAGTCTAAATATTCCCTACTAACTGATGACAGTCAGGAGCAGTCAATCAGTGAGAAAATGAGACCAACCAAATGAAGGCAGGAATGGCTCGTCACTGAACCGGTCACTAGTTTAGATGCCAAGACTTTAAGGCATTCATGTCAGAAAAAAGGCTCATTTGGGTTTTTTGAGAAGAACATGTGCTTTAAAGCAGTCATGCTTCAAAACCAGTCATGTATGACGAATGTCTGCACCATCTACACCGTAAACAATAACACGATCAGTAAGATCATCAAAATAAGTGAAGCAATTTCAACTTTTTTTATAAGTAATGCGAGATTAAACTAAAGTCAGTTTCATATGATTTAAGTTGAAATGACTTCTACAACCAAGTTGATTGTACTTCATTTATGGCAGCAACTGAACCTAAAGGGATAGTTCACCCAAACATTTAAATCATCCCGTAATATACTCACCCTCAAGCCATCCTAGGTGTATATGACAAACAATCAGAAATATATTTAAAAAAAAATGTCTTTGCTTTTCCAAGTGTTATAATGGTGAATGGCAACCCAAAATTTGAAGCCCAAAAAGTGCATCCATCCATTATAAAAGTGCTCCACACAGCTCCGGGGGTCAATAAAGGCCTCTACAATAGATAATGAATTTGTGTTCGAAAAATATCCATATTTAAAACTTTATAAAGTAAAATATCTAGCTTCCGGCAAACCGACAGGCTTCAAAGGGCTGCCATTCACTGCCATTATAAAGCTTGAAAGAGCCAGGACATTTTTTTATATAACTCAGATTGTATTTGTCTGAAAGAAGAATCTCATATACACCTAGGATTGCTTTAGGGTGAGGAAATCATTGGATCATTTTCTCTCTTTTTTTTTTTTTTTTTTGGTTGTTGATCTGTAATTACAGCTTTGTCCCTGTTATGAGTGAATCACAGGACCAGATACCAAACATTTTGCCAAGAGATCTCTAAAGACATTGAAAAGGGTGACATGGGGGAGCTATATTTGATGCAGGAATGTGCAAACACGTAACAGTTGGCATACAGTGCATGGGTTGTAGTTCTGCTGATGTACCATTGAGTGTTGTGCAACACACTATTTTAAACATAGGACTCATGCTCCTCTACCTTCTAAGGAAATCTCTTCCTATTGAGCCCCTCTACATAACATCCAAACTGAGTGTACTGCCCAGAAGAAAACAACGGAGAAGGAGAAGACGACAACGATGTAGAGGAAGAGGGACAGAGGAGGGATGGAGAAACACATACAGCTAGCGTGAAATAATAACTTTTCAATGTCTTTACTATGCCATGACATACAAAAATAATAAATAAGAGATCTCTTGGCAAAATCTTAAAAAATATTTTTTAAAGACCCCCAGTGATGAATATCAAGTTTTTTAGGATTGTTTATATGTTGTGTAATTAACACCATTTTCTCCATCAAACTGCAGCGATATTTAGAAGACAGACTGAGATAAGGAATGAGAACAATGTTTGTGTAACATTAGCAACACATTATTAGCTGTCTGATAACATTGTCAAGCAAAAGGATTATTATATTAATTACCGTTGTGTGTTCAACATAGTAGAGAGCAATATATAAAATGCATTACCATTCTGATACATCGACATGTATTTGAGTCTGTATAACTCACTCTTCCTCTTCTTCTGAATGAGTTTCTGGTTCAAACATGTATGGCTGAATCATTACAATATTTCCACTTGGCATTGTGTAGCATTTACCACAGTTGAGCGAATGGGCGCAGGGCTAATTTGCATATCCATGCTTACAACTAAATCTGAAACTAAGAACTTATAATACTTATTATATTATAAAATATAATTATAATAAGAATTGTTCATCTCTAGATCTGAGGCCGCTGGTGCACAATGACATCTCAGGTCTCAAAGACGGTCCTGCGACTGCAGGCTGAAGACGTCCAGACACTGAAAGATGGAATTAACTTCAAGAAAAACCCAGAGGATGGCAAATGTTACATCATTTACAAAGCCAAAGACAAACTGCGAGCGTGTAGAAACCAGTGCAAACACCAGGGTGGACTCTTCATTAAAGACATAGAGGACATGGACGGCAGGTGAGTAAATCTAAACTCATTTGAACAGAAATAATAAGAGATAACAATAAGAAGAACACAATAGTAATTTTGACAGTTGAAAGTGAGAAGATATATATATATATATATATATATATATATATATATATATATATATATATATATATATATATATATATATATATATATAATTATCTCTTCATCACAGCACCTGTTAGTGGGTGAGATATATTAGGCAGCAAGTGAGTATTTTGTCCTGAAAGTTGATGTGTTAGAAGCAGGAAAAATGGGCAAGCGTAAGGATTTGAGCGAGTTTGGCCAAATTGTGACGGCTAGACGACTGGGTCAGAGCATCTCCAAAACTGCAGCTCTTGTGGGCTGTTCCCGGTCTGCAGTGGTCAGTATCTATCAAAAGTGCTCCAAGGAACAGTGGAGAACCGGCCACAGGGTCATGGGCGGTCAAGGCTCATTGATGCACGTGTGGAGCGAAGGCTGGCCCGTGTGGTCCGATCAAACAGACGAGCTACTGGAGCTCTAATTGCTCAAGAAATTAATGCTGGTTCTGATAGAAAGGTGTCAGAATACACAGAGCATCTCAGTTTGTTGCGTATGGGGCGGCATAGCCGCAGACCAGTCAGGGTGCCCATGCTGACCCCTGACCCCGCCGAAAGCACCAACAGTGGCACGTGAGCATCAGAACTGGACCACGGAGCAATGGAAGAAGGTGGCCTGGTCTGAGGAATCACGTTTTCTTTTACATCACGTGGATGGTCAGGTGTGTGTGCTTCGCATACCCGGGGAACACATGACCCCAAGATGCACTATGGGAAGCTGACGGAGGCAGTGTGATGCTTTGGGCAATGTTCTGCTGGGAAACCTTGGGTTCTCCATCCATGTGGATGTTACTTTGACACGTACCACCTACCTAAGCATTATTGCAGATGTTCACCCTTTCATGGAAACGGTATTCCCTGGTGGCTGTGGCTCTTTCAGCAGGATAATGCACCATGTCACAAAGCTCAAATCATTTCAAATTGGTTTCTTGAACATGACAATGAGTTGACTGTACTAAAATGGCCGCCACAGTCACCAGATCTCAACACAATAGATCATCTTTGGGATGTGGTGGAACGGGAGCTTCGTGCCCTGGATGTGCATCCCACAAATCTCCATCAACTGCAAGATGCTCTCCTATCAATATGGGCCAACATTTCTAAAGAATGCTTTCAGCAGCTTGTTGAATCAATGCCACGTAGAATTAAAGCAGTTCTGAAGGCGAAAGGGGGTCAAACACAGTATTAGTGTGGTGTTCCTAATAATCCTTTAGGTGGGTGTGTGACTATTACTATTAAATAGTGTGTGTGTGTATATATATATATATATATACACACACACACTATTTAATAGTATTTGTTTAATGTCCTAAGTTATTGGAACTGTGATTTGGAAGGTTAATGTGACGAATGACTGGATTAATGACGCTGAAAACTCAGATTTTTCAATACAGGAATAAATTACATTTTAAAATACAGTTCATTAAATTGTAATATTTAAAAAAAAAAGTAAAATTCAAATCAAATTATTGCAGCCTTGTTGAGCACGAGACAAAAATATAAATGTGTTATTATTATTATAGTTTAGCTGACAAACAGAGCCGGAAGTTTTACAATTTAATTCTGTAGAGCTTTTTATTAGGAATGATAAAATTGTGCTGTGTATTTGTGTAACAGGACAGTGCGCTGCACTAAACACTACTGGAAACTTAACGTGGCCACCATGGAGTACGTCAACCCTCCAGACAGCTTCATGCAAGATGAACTCGGTAAAATAATTTTTCAGCAATGAAAATGACTTCTTGCTCTTTTTTTTTTAAACTCTTTATATGCTCTATATTATGTTTATATGCTCAAGCAGTGGTTTTCAAACCTGTCCTGGAGGAACCACAGCCCTGCATATTTTGTATGTCTCCTTTATCAGGCACACCCAAATTAGTTCATGCAGACTCTAATGAGCTGATGAGTTAAATCAGGTGTGATGAATGAGGGAGACACGATGTGCAGGACTGGGGCGCCTCCAGGACAGGTTTAAAAACCACTGAACATTTTTCTAAAGTATGAAGTTATAAAAAATGTATCTCTGAAAGTTCTCTGAACATTAAAGTAATAACATAAGATAGGTTTCCTTTCGAATGAGAAGCAAATCTTTGCAAAGTTCGCAAAAAAGAAAAAACGAACAAATGCGAAATAGGTGCTAAAATAAAACTCCCTCAACTTAAAGGGTTAGTTCACCCAAAAATTAAATTGATGTCATTAATGGCTCACCATAATATCATTCCACAGCCGTAAGACCTCCGTTCATCTTCACACACAGTTTAAGATATTTTATATTTAGTCAGAGAGTGTATGCAAGTGTATGCACACTATACTGTCCAGAAAGGGAATAAAAACACCATCAAAGTAGTCCATATGAGACATCAGTTAGTTCATTAGCATCAAAAAGCTACGAAAATACATTTGGGTCCAAAAATAGCAAAAACTACAACTTTATTCAGCATTGTCTTCTCTTCAGGTTTTATTTTCAAACCTCAAATAAACATTCAAACAGTTGTGAATCAGCGGATTGATTCATGATTCGGATCGCGTGTCAAACTGCTGAAATCACGTGACATTGGCGATCCGAATCATGAATCAATCCGCTGATTCACAACCGTTTGAATCTTTATTTGAGGTTTGAAAACAGACCCGGAAGAGAAGACAGTGCTGAATAAAGTCGTAGTTTTTGTTATTTTTGGACCCAAATGTATTTTCGATGCTTCAAGATTCTAATTAACCCACTGATGTCTCATATGGACTATTTTGATGGTGTTTTTATTCCCTTTCTGGACATGGACAGTATAGTGTGCATACACTTGCATACGCTCTCTGACTAAATATAAAATATCTTAAACTGTGTGTGAAGATGAACGGAGGTCTTACGGGTGTGGAACGACATTAGGGTGAGGAGTTAATGACATCAATTTTCATTTCAATCAAGAAAACCAAGTTGGCTTAATGGACCAAAAGTTATATAAAAAAGACTAAATAAATACGTTATACATTATTAATAAAACACAAGAAGGTTAAGGTTTAGTCATTAAAGTTCCAGTGAACCGGAAGTAGCAAGTGAGTTTTCTTCAGTGCTGTGACGTATCTCCAAGTGAATATTGAACAGAGGGCAGACTTTTACCTCAGCGCTCCTCCTCTCCATCTCTCGCTCATAGCACACTAATGGCTGGAAGGGAGAGGTTAAGCATTTTAAAACCTAATCCGTCAAACTGAAGTCATCTCAGAAGTAATGCCGTTTCCAGACCGGAAGTTACTTTGCAAGATTTTGATTAAAGATTATCACAGCAAACTATTGTTTTCTGTTTATTAACTTGCACGTATTAATTGTTCCCCCTAAGACATGTAATATGTGCTAAAAAAGATTTCATGAGGACTTTAACACAGGGCGAGAACAGAAGAATAATCACATGGGTAAGAATTTATTCGGCAAATGCATTTCCAGCTCGCATTATTCACATTAACTCTTTTTCACACGAGTCAAAAACCACCTCAAATGAGTGTTAAAACGCTTTTGCGAATGACTGTTTTTTGTAGCTGTGAAATTTAGCTTTCCATCACTTGTTTCTGGTGTGATACTTCAAAATGTGTATACAAAAAGGGTGATGGAAACTAACATTTTCTATTTAACTATAATTTGCTGTTGACAAATTATAAACATTAAAAAAACGGTCCATAAACCATGTGTAAATAACATTTTTGTGCTAGCGTTTTGAGAATATTATGAAAAACCAGATGACTGATCACTTTATTATGGTTACTGGAAGAAATGTTTGTTCATTACTTTGAGAGAACCTAACAATGTTAGCCAAAGTTCTGAGAAAGTTTCCTGTTATTGTCTTATTGTGTGTGTGTGTGTGTGTGTGTGTGTGTGTGTGTGTGTGTGTGTGTGTGTGTGTGTGTGTGTGTGTGTGTGTGTGTGTGTGTGTGTGTGGTGTGTGTGTGTGTGTGTGTGTGTGTGTGTGTGTGTGTGTGTGTGTGTGTGTGTGTGTGTGTGTGTGTAGAGGCAGTGCTGTCAGACACTGATGGTAGTTTAGAGCTGGTTGAGTTGAATCCTCCAGACCCCTGGACCACAGAGCCCAGAGAAGCACAAGAGCTTCACTCCGGAGAGATCACGGTAAATCACACTCACTAATGATCAGAGCACTCACGCCTTCATTAGCCATCAGAGCTTCTGCCACAACACCCAGATGAGATCTTTATATCTCAATCACTGCTCCTACGCACAAGAGCACATTAAGCTTCCGCTCAAGACTCTTCAGGGAAAAGAAGATATCCAACAGAGATCTGAACAGCCTGCTCAAAATGATCAACATCAGTCTGTGGTGAAATAAAATGATCTGTGCGGTGCCGTGTTCATAAATAAGCACAAAATGTTTTCAAAACAGACTGTACATCATCACGACTCCAAAATTACAAATTATAATAGTGCACAATAAAAAAATGAATTCCACTAAGGACAGGAAGGAAATCCTACAGAGAAATCTCAGGAAATAGTACAATAGCAGACCATAAAAACACAGGAAGCTGAGGGCTTAAGGGGTCATTTATTAGGGTGAAAAAATCCTTGGTTTAAAGTGCCAACTTGTGATTAAGAAAGCATTGATCAATTTTATTTTTAACGCGGATCCAGTCAGATCGTGTTTGCTTCATTTTACTGAGGATTAGTTTTTTAAAACTAACTCAGGCTTTTCAGAAACTGAAAATAAAAGTTGACACAGTCCTGACTATATTGGATCTCACAGTAATGTCACAACTAGGGAGAATATGATATGAAAATTTGACGATACCGATATCTCATATATCTTATGTTCTTATAATTTTACGTAGCCTAAATTATTTAATCGTATTGTCCTTTTTTGAAGTGTTTCTAATCATATTTCAAACAATTCAAAACCATCATGGCGAACAGTGTGTATCTGAAGCGTCTCAGCTGGAGGAAATTATCCATTATTTATCAGCTTTAATATATTTTTCAAGCCGATAATGATCCCATTAAAAATGAACATATATTGGCTGATGGAAAGACCACAGCTATTCAGTTTGACTACGGGCCTACACTATAAATACTCAGTACAACAGCAATAGAGCAACAGTGACATGGTCTTAACCACATAAGTGTGAGTAACAGTTTTGTCTTCAATTTTCCCACATTGGTGGCAAAAAAACTTACTCACATTTATGTGGTTGTGACTAGGGATGCACGATATATCTGCACTGTAAAAAAAATTTTAAATTCTTAGTACTAATTTCCCCAAGCTTTTTCTTGTTGACTCAACTTTTGTAAATAACAGTTAGAACTGAAGATAAGTTGTCTGTGACACACACAAAAAAACATAGTTGAGTCAACTTGAGATTATTGTTTTCTGGAGAGATGCAACTATTCTGTAACATATCTTTTGTAGTTGATCCAATTTAAAAAATGGTCTATTGGAAACAGAAGTTCTTAAGAATTAACAGGTTCAGATGTTGATGTTTTATTGAAACTGGTTTGGTTATCAACATTATAGTGATGAGCGTTTCCTTCAGCTGTGCGGTTTGACTCTTGTCTTTTTGTGTGAGTTGTGCTCTTTGTAACAGTGTTTAGCAAAATACATAATGTGTTCCTAAGAAAAAAAGAAACCAAGATGATCAAGTTTTCAGCCTCATAATTAAACTGGAATAAATCACTAATCTTATTTCTGACGTAAAGTGATTTTTTTTTAAAATTATTTATTAATATTTTACCAGCAAAACTTTCTTGCAGCAGAGCAGACGTTCTGCACATGGGCGCCTCTAGACCCTTTTTTAGGGGGGCTTTAGCCCCTAAACTTATACCTCAGCCCCCCTAAAAAATGTGATTAACCTTTAAACATATGAAACTGGCTGCAGGCTTAGGCTTCGTCCCGTCTTTTAGTCTGTCTGTGTGTTGAGTTCTTCAATTCGCTGCCGCAGCTGCGCCGAGCAGAGCGCACGTCAGAAGCAGAGGTGTGTGTGTGTGTGTGTGTGTGTGTGTGTGTGTGTGTGTGTGTGTGTATGTATGTGTGTACATCTGAGCCTCATTGGTCTGTCACCGCTCCTCAATGTCAAAATATTTGAGGAAACCAATCAAATCAGAGTAGGTGGGCTTTATGTTCTCACAGAAACTGGGAAAATTTAGCAGAGCAACTCGACAACGTAAAGTGAGAGAAATGTAAGCAGTTGAAATTAACATTTATGTTTGAAAGCTGCGGCTTTAAGTTAGAAATGTCAAACAATAGACAAAATATTAAGGAAAATGAATCATCATTTGTCTGATTTTGTCATTTTGAGTTGAAAATATTCTGTGATTCATAATGTAGCCTAGGCCTAATTAACGAAAAAGAAATATAAACAAAGCCATTTTCATCAGATTATTCATCAGTGTATATATTGTAAATTAATATAATTTCATTTGTAACCTTCAGTAAATTAAAAAAATCTCATCATATTAGTAGCCTAATGAATGTGTTTATATAGTGAATTAATTTAATAAACTTAAACTTTAATAAACAGTAAATTAACATGTCTAAGAAAATTATTCATAAAACATAAATATCAGTATGTTAATATGTAAACCATATTTTTACTTTCTTCACTGACGAAAATGGAAAAACTAGTCTATATCAGTCAAAGCTCAGCGTTATGAGGGGAAGAGATAGGGCAAGATAAAAACAGAGAAAAAGAGAGATAAGAAGGACACATAATCCACTGCCCAGTGACATGGTTTTCAAGCTATTGTTATCTAATTTTTTAGCCTTCAGAACATCTTTAAATGCACATATGTAGATCATAGAATTCAAATTCTCTTGGGGGACCATACCCTGAACCCCCCTAACGTTTGGGATCTTGGTGATTATAAACCCGTCAACATTATTGGGTATGATTAATGCATGTATGCTACAATATGGCCATGCAATAAGGTATTAATATTAGCTTTATACGTAATAACAGCCAATATCCTATAGGTATGCATGTTAGTAAACTACTAGTTAATAGCACAGTTTGGACCCCAAACTAAAGTGTGCATTTTTTCCCCCATAGGCTACCCTCAATGAGGGCTAAGCCCCCTAAAATGAAAATCCTAAAAACGCCCCTGGTTCTGCATTCTCATTTTAAAACACATTATGAAAAAAAAAAGTATTTTGACACACACAGACAACAAGAATCAGCTTATGAATCTCAACAATGGTGACATGCGTTCTGGGAGCCAACACAGTAATAAAATAATGGCTACCAGCATGCATGAAACATGTCACCATTGTTGAGATTCACATGCTGATTCTTGATGTCTGTGTGTTTAAAAGAAATTATAAAAGAAAAGAAAATGTCTGCTCTGTCGCATAGTAACTATATATATATTATATTATTCACAAATAATCTCTTTTGATCAGGAAAGAGTAGTGAACTATTCCCGCTTTATAATGCTGTTATCTCGATCAGGGGTTTTCAAACTGTGGTCGTGACCCATATGTGGGTCACACAGTCACTTGACTGCAGTAAAAGTGATAGTTTAACCAAAAATAAAAAATGTTATGTTTATCTGCTTACCCCCGGGGCATCCAAGATATCTTTATTCCTTCAGTAGAACACAAATGCTGGCTGTCATTAATAAACATCACAGAACAAAGGGAACAGAGAAAACGGTAGCTTTAATGAGAATTCATCTATATTTAGGGGGGGGGGGGTGAAATGCTGTTTCCTGCATACTGAGCTTTTTACACTGTTAAAGACTTGGATTCCCATCATAAACATAGACAAAGTTTCAAAAACTAATGTTGGACGTTTGATGGAGTATTTCTGTGTTAAAAATACTCCTTCCGGTTTCTCACAAGTTTCGGTGAGTTTTTTTCGAGTATGGCTCGGCTTGACGTTAATAGAGCGGAAGGTCCTTGTATGGGCCGTACGGGCTCTTCTCCCGGTAGGGTGTGCGCGCGAGACTAGAGCGAGAGAGGAAATGCACGGCCGTAAACACTCGCTCAGGTGCAGATCCAGTCGTCTGTGAACACTTATGTCGTTATAGTCCGCGCCGCGCTCCACTTCATTCCTCCACTTTGACATTAAGCAACTTCAACGCTTCAGCACAGCATTCCGGGAAGGCAGCGCTGCATTTAAACCGATTTGAACGCAGAAATGCTTCAGTCGCATCGCAAAGTGGATCTCCACACTCCAAGAAGTGTGTTTTTGACGGAGCTGTCCCAGCAATAAAGGTTCGGTCCTGGAAGCAGCCGGTGAGTAAAACTGCTTCAAATGTCTGTGCTGTTGGCTATCGTCGCGTGAGTAAACATCAGTAAACGACACGATCGCGTGCTTCGTCATTCAAATGCGCTAACGGTTACTCCATTGTTGTTCTTTGTATAACGTTACACTAGTCTGACGTGCAAAACCGTTTTGCTTGCTACTGCTAAGGTTTGGTCGCATACAATAGTCCATAAACCGAATCATGTCCTCATAAACTGCGAGTAAAGACACACAAATGTTGACAGGTCACTAAATACAGTACATACCACAGAGACGGACGTCCTGCTGCTGCTGTTTCTATTTCAGCCTCCGAATCATATCTATTAGCTGAGATAGCCATGAGTTTCTCCACGCTTGAGGACGTCACCTCTTTGTTCGCGCTTGTCATTCTTTAGCTCCGCCCACACGATACACCTCCAGCCGCTCGGTTTTTTCCGGAAAGACTCGGTACAGCCTATATTTCTTTTATAAATATAATAAATCTAAAGACTTTTCGGAGATGTGAAGGATGCAATACTACTCTATAGGTACTCAAGATTGACATGAGATTGACTGAAACTGAGTGTTTCACCCCCCCCCCCCCCCTTTAATCTATTTATGCTGAGTGGATTGTTTGATAACATAACTCAATTTCTGTATATTTCCTTCCTGTTAACAGGCCACAGGTAAATATGACATTTGTTTTCAGGTCAGTTAAATTAAAAGTTATTTTTAAAAGCCTTATAAATGCTGCAATTTGTATAGTGTTTGGTTACGGTGAATGTCTCTCATTAATGTAAAAAAAAATCATGTTCATAAAAGACATTAGTAAATGAAGAAATTAAACCATATTAGTATTGACATTTGTTTAATATTCTATTTTTTGTCATATCAAACTTTTGGTTAAGATTAAGCTTACAGTAGACTGTTTTTTCTGTTATTTTAATTGTAATTTATTTTGCCATGTGTGTAAATCAGTTACTACTCGATTACTCTTCACATTATGTCAACACAGCCATTAGGTGGCTATTTTTTTTTGTACCCTAAGTTTGTATTGCAATTAAACATGTACGTCATTCATACTATGACAAGAAAAATAAAAACTCCTCTAAAGAAAATTTTCAGAATCAGAAAGAGCTTTATTGCCAAGGGAATTTCTTTAGGTGCTGAAGCTTCCAGTGCAAATAAACAATACAAATACAACACGGTAATACAAAAATTCTAAGAATAAAAAATATAAAGAAAAATATAACAGTATAAGGTCATGGTTACGTTTAGTCAGAAGTGCATAGATTATGAGCATTTACAGTATTTGGGTGGTAAGAATATATATAAATAATATAAGTAATCACCTATCACCTGAGTTTAGGATATATTGCACTAAACAGTGGGAGTAATTACACTTACAGGCATTTACCTGGGGGGGGGGGGGGGGTTAACTGTTCAAGAGGGAAATGGCCTGTGGGAAGAATTAACCATAAAATTCAGTATATGCCTAAACGAACAAAACTAAGGAAGAAAAAGCACCAGCTTTCAAAACAAATGCTCCAAATGCGACAGAAAAACTAAGTCTCAGAGAGGGAGGAGGAGGAAGAGGAAAAAGAAGAAGAAGAAAAAGGATTTTAGGATGTTGGCTTTGTCCTAGATGGTGACAACGGGACTGGTGTGGCAAAGCTGCCTCAACAAGCTACTTTAAGACCACAAGATCAATTTATTCTGAAAACTAATTTTTATCCAGCAGCTAAATGGCAAGCTATTGAAACTAATGGCGATGTTGTCCGCCCATTTCCTCTTTCATGAATTGAATTAAACAGTTTATCTGAATCTGTTTTCATTGGCCACTGAATAAATAGCGTGTGTGTGTGTGTGTGTGTGTGTGTTTCAGCTGACGTACATCACACACGCGTGTATGGAGCTTAAAGCGGGGGACAAGACGATGATGTTTGACCCGTGGCTCACAGGACCAGCGTTTGCGAGAGGCTGGTGGCTCCTTCACGAAGCTCCGCCTGATGCCATGGAAAGACTCAGTCAGGCGGATCTCATTTACATCAGCCACATGCATTCAGATCACCTGAGGTTACAGTCCAAACCGCCACTGCTTATGTTACATTAAATTACATTCAATTATATGATGCAACATTTTTAAAATAAAATCTAACTTTGCATTTTCTTTTCTATCAGCTACCCAACTTTGAGACTTCTTTCCAAGAAGCGTCCAGATATTCCCATTTATGTGGGAAACACTTCCCGGCCGGTGTTCTGGTGAGACTAAACTCTAGAGCAAACGACTTTGCCATTGATGGGGGTCTGCAAAGAAACCGCAGGGGGTTTGTGAGTTGATGAAAAGCAAATTGCTAGTAAAATTCACAAATAATTCAAAAGAAACAGCACTTAAAGGCTTACTTCAGCGATTAGCATATGGCTTTGTATCAGAAGAAACCCTGGAGTATATTCAAATGATTGTGCTCTCATATCCCCCTGAGACAAGAGATTTATGCATTTTATTTCTGGAAAAATTCCTCCTATGACGCAAATTGACGATATTTGCATCATCGGAGGAATGTTTGGCCAGAGGCTAAAGACTACAGCCAGCAGAGGGAGCCATTTCCGCATGTTTTGAACCCGCGCGTGGGGGATGGAGATCACACTCAGAGCTCAGCTCGCAGCTACAGGCACTCATTTAAACGCAGCTATGGTGAGCAATGGAAGTCGTTTAACTTCTCAAATTAATTTCTATGAAAGTTAAGCTTGCAAAGGCATGAACTGAAACGCGCCAGACTGAACTCGCGCTGTGAATGTATGCCGCGAGTGTAGTCGCGATTACCTCAGCTCTCATCACGAGAGCTCATCAGCTCATTTATCTGACTCCTGCAGTTAGTGCTCAGTGCTGAGAGACTCGCGGCGACTCACTCATTATATTAAACACACACGTTCAGTTTTTAATTGTAGTGTCTTCTCCAACTCAGTCACAGTAATCCAGTAGCGGTGGCTTTGGGAATGGCCTCACAGGGCAGCGAAGCATTCTGGGAATTGTAGTCTTTCATCCCCATGAGACAAAAATAAATTTTTGGTCTTTTCGCAGTCTAGAAGACACCAAATTCAAAAATAATTTCACATTTCTACTACATTGATGACCCAGTTTAAATACAGATTCATCTTCCCAGCGCCGAAGTACCCCTTTAAGAATCTTAAACAATAAAGGAATCTTTCCATTCGACCGTGGAAAACGGTTCTTTAAATTTTGAAGACATTCTGAGTCTTTCCAAAACTTTTCGAATCTCTGTTTTGAAGAGTTTGTAAACATTTGACGTCCTTTTAATTGCAGTTAATACTTTTGAATTTTTTTAAATTACAAACAAAGATGACAAACGGTCAGTGTTTTGGTGAGACTGAACTGAATTTTTTTAAATTACAAACAAAGATGACAAACGGTCAGTGTTTTGGTGAGACTGAACTCTACATTTTCAAATCTTTGTCAGCTAAACCCTTACAAACTAGAATATTTTAACTGAAGTTTTAAGTTAATATTGCTTTTTTAACAACACGTTTACATACTACTACTACTACTAACTAATAATAACAGAAATTACATTTTGGATATATATATATATATAAATACTGTTTTATATTATTATTATTATTATTAATAAGACTAAATATATTACTTCAATAACTTTTTACACATTCATTTGAAGTACCTGCACTGCAATCATCTACTGAGTGTCTTCTTCAAAAAGAGAGCAAAGCATTCATGAATTAATAATGGATAGTCATTTTTCACATCTATGTTCAGAAAAAGGGTGACAGCTAAGAGGACATTTTTATGATGAAATTAATGAATCAACTCTTGTTTGTTTGCGTTTTGTTGCAGGTATCTGGAGAAAAGTGGCGTGAATTTAACAAATATCAACGTTGTGCCGTTCGGTGTGTGGCAGAATGTAAGTGATTCGGTGGCTTATTCCCCTCTTTCACGTGTCCTACTTTTCTTTATCTCTTCTTTTGAATCATCTGAAAGGTTGACGATCACCTGAGATTTATGATTCTCATGGACGGAGTTCATCCTGAGATGGACACCTGCTTGATCGTGGAGTACAAAGGTATATTCAGACTGATTCTTAAACCTAGTCCCGTAAGCAACTTGCACTGACATCTTAAAATATGTCAGCACCATTGATTTGTCTCAAGATGAACGCTTGTAATTAAAGGCCTAATCTTGTCTTAATCTAAGCCCTGTGTAACAGGAGTCCACTGGAGGCAAGTGGGCAGAACCCGAGTGCAGTCTTTGGCCATGTCCACACTAATACCTTTTAATTAGAAAACTTATCTTCTTCTCTTCATTTTGGTCTTCCATCAACACTGAGACGGCGTTTTAAGGCAACGAAAACATAGCTTTTTGAAAACCCTCTCCAAAGCGGATCCATTTGAAAGCAGGGGTATTTGAAACCGCTGACGCATGTTTAGTGACGCATATTGTACCAATAGATATGCATGTTTATACTGCTATTTTGCCAGTTACGTGCTATTCACGTTCACACGGTTGCTAAATTATGTTACTTTGCACACTTCAGATCACAGTCCTTGAAGGATGACATAAAGGATGCGTCCGTAAACCTAGACATGCGACTCGTTGCCTCGCTGCCTTATCAGGCAATGGCTTGTAAGGCAGTGTTTTGTGCATGATGGCACCCCACAAAGCTGATTTCGGACAGACTTCTAAGGCAGTGTAACAGTTTAATGATCTACAGCAAAATAGAACGAGCTCTGGTGAGAACTAAACACATATTTAATTTCTACATTAGTAATTTCTCGCTAGAAATGACATCAGAAGTGGAAAATATTGGTAAAAAACGTAGATTTACACACAAACTGACCAGCAAACACAACTTTCGGACGCCATCTTTTTTCCCCAGCTCAACTGTCACTGAATGGAACGCACAGGATTGTGGGATATCAAAGGCAGCGAAGGACACATGTATGCTGCTGCCTTAAAAAATCGATCAGATGAAGGTCTCTCAGGAGACAGGAAGTGAAGCAAACATTAGATTCGGGCATGCCTTCCTGCCTTGAAATGTGTCCTACGAAGGCAGCATTTACCATGTTTCGGACAAAATGTAGCCCACTTGCATTTGCTGTCCTGTGGCAAAACACGAGTGGAGTTGCGTTTTAAACCAATAATGGTTGACCAAGTGCGACCTGGACACATCAGTGAATACTGAGATATTTTGCTAAATAAAATGATCCTGCCAGAAGATTTGCGTAATAACTTTATGACATCTGTATCATCTCAGTGAGCTTATTAATCATGCACAGCATGTTGAATTTGGCATTTACTGACTGGATGAGAAACTTTAGGAAAACGTTAGTGTGGATGGAGAGTGTTTTAAAACTAAAAATCTATCCGGATTAATGTAGACGAGCCATAGACGAGCCATAGCCTCAGAACATAAAACATAACCTAAAACACACTGTGACACCCTGTCTGTAAAACAAGGCATATATGTTACTAATTAACAAATTAATGATAAGAATACCATCAAACAAACAGAGTGGGGTCATAAAAAGAGGTTTGGTTTCATTCTTCTGCCTTTATCTGTATCATCATGCGATTTAAAGTAAACAAAGCTCACATTTAAGATAGCTAACAGTTAAAGTTAAACCAGCAACATTTTCTACTATTCAAGAGTGTGAAACCTTCATAAACAGTTTACATAAACACTGAACTGTTTAAACTCTCTTCAGCTCCAGTTATAATACTCAAAATAATAAATTATACTAGCATTCAAAAGATGTTTTTGAAATGCTCACCAATCGAAAATACAGTAAAAACAGTAATCTTGTCAAATATTATTAAAATTCAAAAAACTGTTTTCTATGTGAATATATCAAATGTCATTTATTCCAATGATCAAAGCTGAATTTTCAGCATCATTACTCCAGTTATCCTACAGAAATCATTCTAATATGATGATTTGCACAAGAAACATTATTGATTATTAATATTAATGTTGAAGTGCTTCATATTTTTGTGGACATTGTTTCTGCAGGGTCCTTTGATGAATAGTTCAAAAGAACAGCATTTATTTTAAATAGAAATCTTCTGTAACAATGTCTTTACTGTCACTTTTGATCAATTTAATGGATCTGATTTGATTTGATCTTTGAAGTATAAAAAAAAAAAACTGACCCACTGTGAAATTAAAAAGATAAAGTAAGAAAATGTTGAGATGTTTCCACCTACAAACAACAGATTATCTACAGCAATAATGCGAGTAAAGCCCCTCAAAAATGCACAACTTTACGATATGTAAGTTGCATAAACTAAATAAAATAAAAACACCTTTCAAGGTCACATGATCCTGAATACGGTGGACTGCACCAGGCCAAACAATGGACGTCTTCCCCATGGGGTTGATGTGATGATGAGTGACTTCGCTGGCGGCGCCTCCGGTTTTCCCATGACCTTCCATGGAGGCAAGTACACCGGTGAGTTACACATCAACATCCCGGGTCATTTCACTCGCCGGCCATCTTAGAAACACTACTTCAGCCATGCAAGTGCAGCTCCTATCTCTTTGAATGGGGAAACATCAAATTCTCCAAATTACGAACACATTTCATATTTGAAATCACCAAATAAATCTGACATCTGTCTCATACATTTGGTTTCTAAACGCTCAAATCATGACAAAAAAAACTGCATATTTTAAGACTAAACCAGCAAATGCACTTCCTTCAATCCCTTCAGAATATTTACTTTTTAAAATATACACTATATTGCCAAAAGTGTTGGGATGTCTGCCTTTACATGCACATGAACTTTAATAATCCCCCATTCTTAATCGGTAGGGTTTAATATGGAGTTGGCCCGCCATATGTAGCTCTAACAGCTTCAACTCTTCCGGGAAGGCTTTTCACGAGGTTTAGGAGTGTGTTTATGGGAATTTTCTTTCTTTTTTTATGGGAGTCTCTGCTCTAATTCATTCCAAAGGTGTTCTGTTGGGTTGAGGTCAGGACTCTGTGCAGGACAGTCAAGTTCCTCCACACCAAACTCACTCATCCATGTCTTTATGGACCGACGCTTTGTGCACTGGTGCGCAGTCATGTTGGAACAGGAAGAGGCCGTCCCCAAACTGTTCCCACAAAATTGGGAGCATAAAATTGTCCAAAATGTCTTGGTATGCTAAAGCATTAAGAGTTCCTTTCACTGGAACTAAGGGGCCGGGGCTAACCCCAATCCCTGAAAAACAACCCCACACCATAATCCCTGTCGTTCCCAATTGCTGCTACTTTATTATAATATTACTAACATTTGTGCGTGGAATATTTAGTAGTGAGGACATTTCATGGACTTATTGCACAGTTGGCAGCCTATCACGGTCCCACGCTTGAGTTCACTGAGCTCCTGAGAGCGAGCCATTCTTACACTAATGTGTGTAGAAGCGTCTCCAGGCCTAGTGCTTGGTTTATACACCTGTGGCCATGAAGAGATTGATCACCTGAATTCAGTGATTTAGAGGGATGTCCCAATACTTTTGGGAATATTGTATTTCTATATTAACTCTTTCCCCGGCAAACACGGAAATTTCTGTTATTTGTGAGAAAACGCTTCCAGGCCAATGACGGAATTTTCCGGGTTTCCGTGTTTTCACTGTCGGGCGCTAGGGGGGCGCTATTGCGCATCTTCTGAATGAGTACTGAATCTCCTGATCAAAACACACGTGAGGAAGACGCAGTGAAACGAGCGATTGCATGTAATCATATGCATATTAAAAATAACGTGATCATCCTCATTAAACAGCATATGAATCAAAACTGCCTAATGTTACTGAATGAAATGTGGACCCAGGACGAACTACAGGACTGTGTAAGCATTAGGGGTGTTGATGGACTCGATCTACTCCATCTGTGTATGATCATCTCTGAATCTGATCTGGAAACAGTCTTTCACAAAAAAAAATGATTTTCTCAGCTTTTTGTTCAAAATGTTGCTTTTTTTATGAAACCTACACATATTCAAGTGTTGATAAAAAAGGAATGCATGAAGCTAGAATAAAACGGGGGGGGGGGTTGTTTAAAAGAAGAGGGTCAGCTCTTTATTTTGATATATTGCATGCTCAGATATTCATTAAACAAAATATTCTATGGGCTATTAAATTTTGGTGAAAATTGTCAAAAACCCTGGCGGTGGCTGGCAACTTTTTTTTAAACGCTGGCGGGGAAAGAGTTAACATATTTTAATGTCAGCATATTTATTGAACAAAAATTATTTTATTCATCAAAATAAAACAAAATTTGCTAAAGTGATTGTTTTATGTTTACATTAAATATACATTGAATATCTAAAGTCTTTGTTACACATTCAGGTTTATTTCTTTAAAATTAACATTACGGAAACAGGCAACTCTGCATTGAAATTATAATTTGACAGAAAACTGGAAGGCGGATTTCATCAAGAATGAGAGAAAGAAACTGCTAAACTACAAGACTCAGCTGGTGAAATCCCTGCAGCCTAAGGTCTACTGTCCGTTTGCTGGATACTTCACTGAAGCTCATCCCTCTGACAGGTGAACACAGTTATAATACCACAAACATATTACAAAAAAAATGCTGTTCTGACCTTCTATTTATAAAAGACCCCAAATAGGAAGTAGCACAACTGTTTTCAACACTGATAATTTATCAGAAATGTTCCTTTAGCGGCCAATCAGAAGACTTGAGTAATAATGCTGAAAATTCAAATTCATTTAAAAATGTATATTCACATTGAAAAGGATATTTTAAATTGTAATAATATTTTAGTGTAACAAATAAATGCAGTCATGGAGAAAATAAGAGACTTCTTTCAAAAACGTTAACTATTTCCCCGCCAAACACAACATTTTCTGGGTTTCCTTGTTTTCACTGTCAGACGCTAGAGGGCGCTATTATGCGTCTTCTGAACGAGTACAGATACTCCTGGTCAAAACACACTCGCGCGAGTAAGACGCAGTAAAACAAGTAATCGTATGTAAGCAGATGCATATGTAAAATAACGTGATCATCACCCAGGGTGTCTGCAGGTTTCAGCAAGTCAAATTTAAGACTTTTTATGACCTTTTTAAGACCATTATGAATTAAATTTAAGACCTTTATCACGCAATAAAAACAAAAACATGCATAGGAAATGCAGAATCACTAAAGTACTTGCAAAGGGAATTAATTTATTTAAATTGAACAAAGTATATTGTGCGTCAGTCAGCTCCCTAGTTCAGTAGTCAGGGCACTGATCAGGGAGTCAGCCCATTGACTTATGTCCTGATCAGTGCCCTGACTAGTGAACTATTTTATTTTGTGGTAGTCATTTCCATAAATTTGCGAACATTTTTATTTTTTTCATAATTAGGATGCCACATTAACCATAACAAGAGTCACACATGGCAATAAAACAAACAAAATGCATGAATCTTGTTTGGTGTTACAAAACAAAAAAGGCTGGTCCAGTGATGTGCTATCTATCTTTAATAACACGATCGCTTGGGGTGGGAAATATGACTAAGATCTTACAAGTAAACCACAGCAATAATCAATTGCTTAATATAAGTAAAAAGTTTTCTAGTAAATAAGTAATCAAGTAAACTGGTCAGTAATAAAATAGACAATTGTCAGAATAGGACAAATTAATACAACATAAAGATACATATCTACAAACAGTGCATTAAGTGTAAGTCCTGTTTTCCCCATTTGTGTTGTTGTTAAGCTATAGCTATATTAGTTTCACTTTGAGAACGTACTAATGCGCAGATACAGAACTTACTGACACGTCTCAAACTTTTTTACTCAAGTCAGGATATAGACTCATACATAATGTGTATATCCTAGAAATAACACATTCAATACACTCGTGCGAGCGCTGACAGGCGGCAAACACCCTGTCTGACATCGGAGTTTCGGAGTCTACATCACTGTTATTAACTCTTTTTAGTGCATTAGGGTATATTATACTTTTATTTGGTCATTATGCAAGATGGTGAGAAAGATTTGCCTTTGCTTTCATGATCGCTGAATTGGAAGAACGTCAGATGATGAATAAAATCCATTTTATGCGTCTGTGGGGTACAATCAGAAAGACGCTCGTCCCAATAACACAAAAGCTGATTGGCTGCAATACAAGATGCATGCTGGTCTAATTTGTAGTTGTAATACAGCGAACAATAGTTGGACTAGCGAAAGAAAGAACTGCAAACACCACGGAATAAACACGCGCGCTGCAGAGGCGATAGCAATTTAATGAGGTAGCGTTACATGGACGAAGGAAAATTAAGACTGTTTTAACATTAAAGGGGGGGTGAAACACTCAGTTTCAGTCAATCTCATGTCAATCTTGAGTACCTATAGAGTAGTATTGCATCCTTCATATCTCCGAAAAGTCTTTAGTTTCATTATATTTATAAAATAAATATAAACCAAGTCTTTCCGGAAAAAAAACGAGCGCCTGAAGGTGTATCGCGTGGACGGAGCTAAAGAATGACGATCGCGCACAAATCAGTGACGTCCTCAAGTGTGGAGAAGAAAACGCTACGCTAAATAAACCATGAGTATCAATCAGATTCAACTAATACAGATATGATCCAGAATCATTTAGAGGCTGAAATAAATTGAACAGGAGAAACAGCAGCAGCAGGACGTCTGTCTCTGTGGTATGGACTGTATTTAGTGGCCTGTCAACATTTGTGTGTCTTTACTCTCAGTTTATGAGGACATGATTCGGTTTATGGACTATTGTATGCGACTAAACCTTAGCAGTAGCAAGCAAAACGGTTTTGCACGTCAGACTAGTGTAACGTTATACAGAGAACAACAATGGAGTCCGTTAGCGCATTTGAATGACGAAGCACGCTTTGTGAGAAGGCTAGGTTTTTGTTTGGGGTGGTTCAATAAACAAACTGACACCTATAGTGGTCAGCTAAACAAATGTATTTAAACACACATAGCCAACAACAGACATTTGAAGCAGTATTACTCACCGGCTGCTTCCAAAGCACGACCGTGAACCTTTATCGCTGGGACCGCTCCGACAAAAACACACTTCTTTGGTAACTGTTGATTTTGTGAAATCCTGTGACAGCACTGACCGTGTAAATCCACTTTGAGACACGACTGAAGCGATGCTGTGAAGCTTCCCGTCATTTCTGCGTTCAAATCGGATCAAATGCAGCGCTGCCTTCCCGGAATGCTGTGCTGAAGCGTTGAAGTCGCTCGACGTCACCCATAGGAATAAAGAGAAGCGCGGCGACAGAAGTTGTCACGGACGACTGGATCTGCAGCTGAGAGTGTTCATGGGCGTGCATTTCCTCTCTCTCGCTCTAGTGACGCGCGCGCACTAGGGATGGGACGAAATATCGTTTGACAAAATATCGCGATACAAAACGTGACGAAACGCATCGAGGTCGAAAAAAATGGATCGCGAAATAAAGATAGATGGCACTGCTGCATGATTTGCGTAGTATACAAGTTAAATAATTTAGTGTATTATATGTGTGTGTGTGGGGGGCAGACATAACAAAACGCAGCGCGCATTTTCTGTTTGATCTGAGGCATATAGCCTGTAAGTTAACGTTAGTTGGAAAAAGTGAGAGTAGTCAGACAAAGGATGTAGCAGCAAACATTAATAGGGAAAGAAAATGGTTGACATTAGCATTAATATTCTAAACCAAAAATGCAGTTATTGCTCTGCAGTCTGAGCGCGATGCACTGCAGCTCACTCACTCATGTCTGAGGTAAATCATTAACACCATCACCCCGCTTACAGTACACGTGTTTTATTGAACTAAATACATTACAATCGGCTAAAACGAATGCACAGGTTACTTTCCTGAACAAGCGCGCTCCCGAGTCGTCCGTGTTCTCCACACTGTCCACGTGAATAGCGGCAGTTCGGCGCGCACACGCAAAATACCGGCAGTTCAAGAGGGAATGCGGATCTCTTAAAGGGGCCGCACTATATTCCACTCGTGTAATATGGACCTCCTCCAGGTATGGTGTGGTTCTGGTTCGCTCACTGGTACACATTAACAATTTTTCATACAAACTGTGCCCTGCTCTGAATTAAACTGCCAGTGTAAAAACTAAGTGAGAAATCACTACTTACTCATTATTTTTAAGTTTAGGCTTAAGAGACATGAACAATTTCTTAGATAAACATATCTTTGACCTTTGATATGTCTAGTCTTCATGCTGTATTGATTATTATTGAATAAGTATGGTTTCACTAATAATAAATGTACATTTGCATAAAGCATGCATATTTGTCCATACCTATGTTGATTAGAGTATTAAAAACTTAATTTAAACTTAATTTAAGACACATTTACAATTGCTAAAAAGGTGCAATTAAATTGCGATTAATCGCGAGTTAACTCATGACAATCATGCAGTTAATCGCGATTCAATATTTTAATTGATTGACATCCCTACAGTGCCCTCCACAATTATTGGCACCCCTGTTTAAAATGTGGTCGCGGACTTCTAAAAATTCTCCTTTTTTTTTTTAAACAACATAGAACCAAAATGCAAAAAAAGAGAAAAATCCTACCTTTCGTTTAAGTACATTACTTGGGTGGTAAAAAAAAAAAAAATCACAGATTTGGAAAGAAAAAAATATATTTTGATATCGTGATGTATCGTATCGTAACCCTGGCATATCGAGGTGCATCGTATCGTGAGTTTAAGTGTATCGTCCCATCCCTAGCGCGCACCCTACCGGGAGAAGAGCCCGTACGGCCCATACAAGGACCTTCCGTTCTATTAACGTCAAGCCGACCCATACTCGAAAAAAACTCTCCGAAACTTGTGAGAAACCGGAAGGAGTATTTTTAACACAGAAATACTCCATCAAACGTCCAACATTAGTTTTTGAAACTTTGTCTATGTTTAGGATGGGAATCCAAGTCTTTAACAGTGTAAAATGCTCAGTATGCATGAAACAGCATTTCACCCCCCCTTTAAGACCTAGAACGCAATGCTTCAGCAAATTTAAGACTTTTTAGGCCTTACATTTGTTTTTATGTTTTTATGACCGTGTATGGAAAATACTGACTTTTTACGACTTTTTATGGCCTTAAATTCTTATTGTTAAATTTATGACTTTTTATGACCATAAATTCTTATTGTTAAATTTATTACTTTTTATGACCCCGCGGAAACCCTGATCAACATTAAACATCATATAAATCCAAACTATCTGATGTTAGTGAATGAAATGTGGACCCAGGATGAGCTACAGGACTGAAGCATTAGGGGTGTTGAAGGACTCGATATACTTCATCTGTGTTTGATCATCACTCTGAATCTGATCTTTCACAAAAATGTGATTTTCTCAGCTTTTTGTTTAAAATGTTGCTTTTTTTAACGAAACTTACCCATATTCAAGAGTTGATAAAAAAGGAATGCATTAAGCTAGAATAAATATAATTATTTATTTATTTATTTTTTAAGAAGAGGGTTTTTCTTTTGATATATTGCATGCTCAGATATTCATAAAACAAAACATTCTATGGGCTATTACATTTTTGTGAAAATGGTTAAAAACCTGGCGGTGGCTGGCTACTTTTTGGGTTTAAAATGCTGGTGGGGAAAGAGTTAAAAAGTATGAATAATGTTTATAACACTACTAAGTAACACTTGACCATGACTAACAGGTACATAAAGGAGACCAACATCAAGAACAGCCCAGTAGACCTGAACGAGTCAATAAGGAAGAGCTGTCCAAACACCCTAACCTGGACACCTTTACCCGGTTCTGTCCTGGATCTGGCCCTCGTGCTAAATGACCCATCTAACAGGTATTACGGCTTTATTAGCATTGGCATGTAGCATTCCCATGACTTTATTACACTGGCATGTAGCATGTTGATATACGTTCAGTGCATTATCAGCGGTTCTCAAATAGTTTTGTTCCTTGAAAGTCATTGATGCATATTAAGCTTGTTGCTTTTTTTCCCTCTCTTCATGTTTCCTTTCTTAATTCTGTAATTTGACGTTTGAGATGTTTAAAGGGGTCATGAATTGAGAAATCAACCTTCCTTTGAGCTTTTGTTTTGGAGCTGAAAACTCCTTGTTCAGCAAACGCTTGATCTGGGAATGTGACTCCCTGTGACGTCAGAGTGTGATGAAACACATAAATGTAATAGACCTCTATGTAATAGATAAATACCACAGGCCTACGTGGCGCTAAACCGGACCAAACTTCCAAGTTATAAACATTCTGCATAAGCTTCATTCGGATTCAAATATTAGGAACAAGAGACCGGATTTGCAGACAGAATGAGATTAAAAACAAGGCTGTGCCTTCTATTTTGGATCTGACAAGAATGACGCAACACACGTATGCGAGTAAAAAAATGCTTTATATGTGATAGTATTGCATTGTTACAGATCGTTTGATATCTACTGATTATGTACGTGTCTAACTAAACATAACTTCCACGCTGTCACAGGCTGAAGTATCCTTTGTATTTGAGCTGTTGTAGGTTCATTGTCCTGCGATTCGGGATCCGAGATTTGACTCAAACATGTAGGGGCCCGATGTCCTGGGGATAATGTGTTTAAAATGTATCAAAATGTATCCCTGGCCTGCCGGACGGGCTTAATAGTGAAAAAACATTCCTTTCATGATGTGCATTGTTCACTCTCTTGACTTGACATTTGAAGGAAAATTCAACTGCGGAAGATTTGAACATGCTGATTTGTCTGCAGTGAAGTTTTGCAGGTGTGTGTGTGTGTGTGTGTGTGTGTGTGTGTGTGTGTGTGTGTGTGTGTGTGTGTGTGTGTGTGTGTGTGTGTGTGTGTGTGTGTGTGTGTGTGTGTGTCAGTAATGCGTTTCTCGGATCGGACGGGCCAAGAAATACAAAATAAAATTCCAATTATTTGGCGGGCTGATGAGAGATAAATCATTGTGTTTGTTTGATAAAGAGGTTTTGCAGCCCTGTGGGCCGATCATCATTAGGGTTAGCGTTTCTCCACACGCTTTCAAAACAATTCCCCACGTGTAGGCTACTGTTGGGGGAGTCGAAACTCATTATTATGCATAACTACTATCCAATCATAACCGTTGACGTTATTCCCATAGAAACCGAGCGTGCAGGAGAGGGGCAGAAAACCAGGGTATAAACTAGCCTATTAATAATTCATTATGATGTTTTTGAAGGTAAAAACCATGCAAACATCATAAGTTGACCTTAGACAACAGTGTATATATATATATATATTTAAAAGCCAGTTCATGACACCTTTAATTTTTAGGTTTTTTTTCCCTAATATGTACATATATGCACGCATATTTTAGAGCGTGGCTGAATAATTCTGCAGTTTATTAACAGTAAAGTTTAATCTGTTTTTATTTATCTATTAATCTGTAAAAATATTGAATGCCATCTCAGACAATGTCTTTTACCTTCTTTCTAGTTTTTGAGCATGCATCTGTTTAACTTTTATTTAAGAATTATGATCATGCATGAATGATTTAGCATGTAGCATTAGTCTCGAAATATTTCTGCCTGTTTTTCATTCTTTTCTGGTTTTAATATCATAACCATAGGAGTCATGCCATCACTGAACCGCCCAACGGCACAAAGATCTATAAGGACAGTTGGGACTTTGACTTGTATGTGGATGAACTGAATGCTTCCATTTCAGCTGAAATCTTTAAATACAAAAGCTGGATCCGGTACTATTATGACTGGGCAGGATTTAAAGGCTACAATCTGGTCATCCGGGTAAATAATACTTTATATAGCCAAACGGCTGGTGGATCTCACACATACACATTAAACAACCCCGCCCCACAGATGGGTTCAACTCTAACACTGAGTGCTTTTCCTTCAGGTCATTGAGACGGAGGATGATTTCAAGCCCCTGCCTGGAGGTTACGACTATCTGGTGGACTTTATGGATCTTTCTTTCCCAGACACGCGGCCGGAGAGAGAGCACGCATACGAGGAGGTGACCTTACTGAAGTCCCGTAGCACAGACTGTGTTGGATGGGAAATGCACTGATTTTAATACATAAAATGTGTTTAGATCAAGAACAGAGTGGGCGTGATGAGAAACGTGGTTTTGAACGGGCTGCTGTGGGACGACCTGTACATCGGCTTCAACAACAGAATGAGTCGAGATCCTGATGTTTACCACCACAAGTAAAGCACTTTCATCACAACATGAAAAGGAAAAATACATTACCCCAAATTGTACCTTTAGGCGTAAAGCTTGTCGCTGGGGCAGTACCCTGAAAACGACATCTTTGTACCTTTTTTACTCCTAAAAGGTGTATATATGTAGATTAGAGTACAAATAGGTACTACTATGAACCTTTTGTAGTAAAAAAAAACAGGTAAAAATATAATGTCCCTTTAAGTACAAGCTGTTGTACCCCTAAAGGTACAATTTGACAACTTTTTTCTCTGTGTGTACCCCAAACTTACTTCGAAGAATACACTCTTAGGAAAAAGATCCAGTGAGGTTCTATATACAGGTGCTGGTCAGATATTTAGAATATCATCAAAAAGTTGATTTATTTCACTAATTCCATTCAAAAACTGAAACTTGTATATTATATTGATTCTTTACACACAGACTGATATATTCCAAATGTTTATTTCTTGTAATTGTGATGGTTATAACGGACAACTAAGGAAAATCCCAAACCTAATTACTTAAGACCAATACAAAGTAAGGATTTTTAGAAAACTTGGCCAACTGAAAAGTATGAACATGAAAAGTATGAGCATGTACAGCACTCAGTACTTAGTTGGGGCTCCTTTAGCCTGAATTACTGCAGCGATGCGGCGTGGCGTGGAGTCGATCAGTCTGTGGCTCTGCTCAGGTGTTTTGAGAGCACAGGTTGCTCTGATAGTGGCCTTCAGCTCTTCTGCATTGTTGGCTCTGGTATATCCCATCTTCCTCTTCATGATACCCCAGAGATTTTCTATGGGGTTAAGGTCAGGTGAGTTTGCTGGCCAATTAAGAACAGGGATACCATGGTCCTTAAACCAGGTACTGGTTGCTTTGGCACTGTGTGCAGGTGCCAGGTCCTGTTGGAAAATGAAATCTGCATCTCCATAAAGTTGGCCAGCAGCAGGAAGCATGAAGTGCTTTAAAAATTGACACCCTGTTGTTCAAGAGTGGCTTGACACAAGGAATGCGACAGCTGAAACCCATGTCTGTGCGTTGTGGTTCTTGAAGCACTGACTCCAGCTGCAGTCCACTCTTTGTGAATCTCCCCCACATTTTTGAATGGGTTTTGTTTCACAATCCTCTCCAGGGTGTGGTTATCCCTATTTCTTGTACACTTTTTTCAACCACATCTTTTCCTTCCCTTTGCCTCTCTATTAATGTGCTTGGACTCAGAGCTCTCTGAACAGCCAGCCTCTTTTGCAATGACCTTTTGTGTTTTGCCCTCCTTGTGCAAGGTGTCAATGGTCGTCTTGTGGACAATTGTCAAGCCAGCAGTCTTCCCCATGATTGTGTAGCCTACAGAACTAGACTGAGAGCCCATCTAAAGGCCTTTGCAGGTGTTTTGAGTTAATTAGCTGATTAGTGTGTGGCACCAGGTGTCTTCAATATTCAACCTTTTCACAATATTCTAATTTTAAAAGAAATAAACATTTGAAATAAACCAGTATGTGTGTAATGAATTAATATAACATACAATTTTCACTTTTTGATTGGAATTAGTAAAATAAATCAACTTTTTGATGATATTATAATTAAATGACCAGTATATTCATTTTTTTAATGTTTGAAAAAGCACCTGTAGAAGTCTAGGGCTCTTCACTCAATTTTAATGCCAAAGAGGTTCTAAATAAGGAGAAATGTTACAAAGACCCGCTGTGGCGAAACTCTAGTTTTAAATGTTGTTTATTATGTCTATTTTAACTCTTTCCCCACCAAACACAGAATTTTCTGGGTTAATTATTTTAGAGTGTTACTATTTAGTTTAAGTTAATAACTGCAACATGAGAAAAGCACAGGATGGCCTTGATGACTGTTAGGTCTATAATAGTGTTTGTTTTTCTCTGGCAGGTTCTGGAACCATTTTCAGACGGAGCTGCCACTATCAGGACCAGACTGGGATTACTTCCTTCAAAGTGTTGTTGTGACAGACGAGAGCAGTAAATACTGTGTGCTGTCTTAATGCATGCACACACACACACACACACACACACACACACACACACACACACACACACACACACACACACACACACACACACACACACACACACACACACACACACACACACACACACACACACACACACACACACACACACACACACACACACACGTTGTGTTTTTGTGTTTTATGGGGACTTTCCATAGACACAATGATTTTT
Organism: Pseudorasbora parva; assembly: GCF_024679245.1. Taxonomy (NCBI): domain Eukaryota; kingdom Metazoa; phylum Chordata; class Actinopteri; order Cypriniformes; family Gobionidae; genus Pseudorasbora; species Pseudorasbora parva. The sequence continues at coordinate 39,503,830 of NC_090191.1, forward strand.
ATACTGTACAAACTTTATAAACACTAAACCTAACATCACAGAATTATGATTTATAACCATTTTCCTAATGGGTACCAATAAAACCCATCCCCACAAGGACAAGGCTTTCAGATACTGCTTTGTTTGTAGAGACATTTTGTGCACATAATCATTACCAGGCCACACACACACACACCCACACTACGGTAATCTGTGTCAGTTGCATGTGGTTTTAAGGGGTCTGAGGTACTGATGCTGCTCAATCATATGTTTTGGGATTTCTAATCTTATGCTCATTTTATATTATGTTGAAATGTATAATGAAATACTTGATTGTGGTGTAAATAAGAATGATTGTTTTCCCTGGCACCTTAACACTGAACACTGTAATATTATGAGATACGGATCACTTTATAATCAACTATACTTGAATTACTGTAAAAAAGCATTTATCAAATAAATGTTTTAAGAGACTGTGTGCTATTTAATAAACATTACATATGCGAAACGTTTAATTGGGTTGATATAATCCTTTTATATTTGTATCTTGCAGTTGATCATGCTTGAGTCACATACACACACTTAACACATTCAGCAAAACACAAGAATGGTAACATATATGGTAGCTGTACTAAGTCAAGAGTAAATCTAAAGTTTAAATGACTAAATATTTATTTTTATTTAGTTTTTTACTTTTAGTACTTAATTTATTTCCATTAGATTGACATGGCATTTTCATTTAAGTTGAACATTTATTCGGATAATATAATTTGTAATAAAAAAAAAATTTCATTGAAAAAACGACTAATATAAAATAAATGTAAAATATAAACCACAATAGACATTCATCTGTGTTATTTTAGTAGACTTTTATAGTATTACTAATATTTACAATATTCTACAAATTTATTTATTTTTATAAATTCTTGGATGTTATTTTTAGTTGCTTTTGTCAATTGTATTTATTTTCTATATTTCCATTTAGCTTTATTTTTATTTCAGTTTTAGTCATTTTTGTACTTCAATTTCACTTCAAATTCAACTTATTTTATTCCAGTTAAGGCAAGAGTTGTTGTTTTTTAGTTCAGTTAATGAGAGTGACTTTTCAGTTAACAGCACTGACATAAATTATGCTTCGATGTTGACAAAAACATTTCTGGTCAGAGAAAAACATGTTTCTCATGCATCACATCAGAACTGCTAAATAAAGCCCTGCTCTCATTAGAAAGGGGAAACATGACGATGTGCAAAGAGCTACACCACATATGCATGCAGGTTATGATGCTCAATATGCTGAAGAACATTTTAAATGATTTTAGTTTTGCAAACATGATTGCACGATTAAAATTACTTTTGTGGTTTAGATCCCAAATTCATAAATCATGGTATTAAAATCTTCATCCTTTGCATTTACCCAGTTAACCTTGCGATAACCAGCGCTCAAATGGTGAGGCGGAGGAAGTGGTTTACCACAATGCAGTGCGATGTATTTCAGCCGCACTGCTGTTTGACAGAAGCAGAAGTTAGTAAAAAAAACACACCAAGTTAGGGCAATGTTCACACCACTACCAGGAAACCGCTCTCACTCAATCATCAGTCAAACTCAGTGATGAGGGACTTTATTTACGTTTTGATTTCTGTCACAGTTCTACTAAATGTGGTTTCCACCGAGCCCTTCTTCGATATCAGGGATCCAGCATTTATTGAGGAATGTGTGAGAGAACACAACATGGGCCGCACCAACGTGAATCCACCGGCCAGCAACATGCGCTACATGGTAAATATGAGATGATTTTGATGTCTCTAATCGGAGACCAGCAGGTTCAGATGGAGTCTTATACAGTGTAAGATGTTTTAAACAGAGCTGGACTTACTGCCGAAAGCATAATCAGATTAAAATTCACATCTTTTAGTTAAGAGATTATGTGTGAACAGGGGTTTTTAACAATATACACTTTAAAAAATGTTAAATTGGATCAGGCAATTAAAGTAGTTGCATTACCTGTAAATCATCAGTATGATGAACACATACGAGGTGCGAACGAACTGACTCACTGGGCCAATCATAAAACTTGTTTTTCTATGTTTTTTTATTTTTTGGTATCTTTACAACTGTTTTAACTCTCCTTGTTTTTAAATTTTAATTCATACACATTCTTTTCTCTCTTCTTTTCTGCATATGTTACCACTATTTTAATTCATTTCTATGTAAAGCACTTTGAATTGTCATTGGGTATGAAATGTGCTATACAAATAAACTTGCCTTGCCTATGTTAAACATGTGCAGCTAGACTATGGAAGGCCAATAGGGCCAAAACCCATGAAACTAAGGGTGTACTCACACTAGGCACGGTTGCCTTCTACCGTGCCTGAATGCGATTCAAGACGTGCGCTAATTCACACATTTATACGTTAATCAGCACTTATAGTCCCTGGAAAAATTAGTTTTATTTATAATGATTTCATCTGAAAAAGGTGTCACGTGTCTTGAGTGTGTCTGATCATTATAAGGCATCATAATGAATTCGAACACTGCAGAAAATGTACAAAAGATTCATAAGGCTTAAAGGGTTAGTTCACCCAAAAATGAAAATTCTGTCATTAATTCCTCACCCTCATGTCCTTCATCTTCAAAACCCAAACTAAGAGATTTTGATGAAATCTGAGAGCTCTCTGACCCCTCCATAGACAGCTGTTTGATAACCACTTTCAAGGTCCGGAAAGGTATAAAACATCATTAAAATAGTCCAAGTGACTACAGTGGTTCAACCTTATTTTAATGAAGCGACGAGAATACTTTTTGTTGAGCAAAAACAAACAAAAGTAACGGCTTTATTTAAAAAAATTCTACGCAGTTTCCGTTGTCAACAGTGCAGCGCTTTCGAGATCTACGGCAGCCGATGCGGTTCACATGAGCATGCGTGTGATGACCATAGACTATGAAAAAATATAAACGTAGTGTCCGTGACGTCACCCATAGGATTCCGATAAGCCGTTCTGATGCTTAAAGTAGGGGCGAGCTGGGCGTCGCCATCTTGCGAGCGAGTCATCGTGTGTCACTCCCGGATAACAGAAAATGGGCAAAAGGGCGGGGTGTGGACGAGCTTAGGAGACGCAATGACTATAGAGCAGAGGTCACTAATAGGTGGACCGCGGTCCGGATCCGGACCCAGCCGCCGTTCTGTCCGGACCCGGACCAATAACCCCTAAATTATTTAAAATGATTTACTTTTGACGGAGCGTTTCTATTTTAATCGGCGCAGTTTTTCTAGCATCTATGGTACTGGTTTAGCGCGGCCCAGGAAACTCACAGACCAATAGCATGCGTTGTAAATCATGTCACGTGATGCTACTCGAGTCAGACAGTGAGAGATACACACAGACACGCACAGGGAGAGACGAGACGAAAATGAGATAACGTTTCACATGGCGTGCTCTATAAAAAGAAAAGTGTACAGCGAAAACAGAGCTTTAATCAAGAATGGACAGATTCTTACATGTTCATTCTTCCCACGGGCAGTTCAAAACCAGTATGTCTCATATGTTCAGAGACTGTCGCGATTATTAAAAGTCAATTGAAGCGCCACTAGCACAAATCTTTTGACCATACATACCCACTCAAATCCGCACTGAGGGCACAGAAAATAAACGATCTAAAAGCCCAATATGATCGATCCAGCAGAATCCTAACACATTCATCCACTGCCCAACAACGTGCTAACGAATGTTCCCTTAAAGTTGCTTGGATTTTGGGCAAACATAAAAAAACCTTTACTGATGGAGGGGTTGTCAAGGAGTGCATGAGTGCGGTAGCTGAAACCTTATTTGAGGGAAAACAAAAAGAAGACGTGTGTAAAAATCAAGCAAATATGAAAAGAGAAGGAGAAAGAGAAAAGGAGATGTTAAAGCTGTTCAATTGTTAATGTGTTGAAATTGTTTATTTTAAAATGTGTTTAAACTTAAGATGTGAAAGGGAGTTAACTAAAAAGTAAAAGGGAAACTCAATCTATACTTTTTATTTCATTTTTCTAAAATTAAGCACTTTATTTTGAGATGCACTCTGTTGTGTTTTATTTATTTATAATTTATTTTTAAATGCAGCCTTTATTTTATTTAAATTGATAATTTATTATTAGAGTACGTATTATTTCCCTACAGCTCAATAAATAAACAGACAATAAATATTGTTGAAGTATTATTAAATTTACTTTCATTTTATTTGACAGTTGTCTCTTGACTAGGGTTACTTACATATTTTCATACAACTACTAGGCTGTGGCACTGAATGATAACACAAGTTAGACATTGTGATGTTGCGGACCTTTGGTTGCTGATTTTTTTTCTAACTGGACCTCTTAGAATTTTAATTGAATACCCCTGCTATAGAGGGAATGCATCAACGTCACTTTCCTGCCGTAACGCCCCCTCAGCCGGGGCTGAGTGGCAGAAGAGCTGCTGCGTGACTGGAGTTAATGGAGGAAAACACGAGTAAAGCAAACAATCCTAACAACTTACCAAAGATTCAGTGATCCATGGATAATGATATGCGGCCAGGAATCATGTTTTCCTGACATTTTTAGGAGCCTGATTTCGACATGAATGTTTATAACTGTCATTCATCAAATTTATCGAGTGAATCCCGCATGTATATGTGGATGGGTTAGTGTTTTGAAGCGTGTAGTGGTGGTAATATACTTTATATTCACTAAAAGCTGTCACTCATTCAATAAACGCAATCTCATAAAGTTCCGCAGTGACGTTGGTATACAATGAATCTCTTATTTTCACAATGTCTGCACTTACAGAGGATTGCTGCGCGTGTTTAACTGAACTCAGCGCCTGGACAAACTCAAGCGGTGAGTGATTCCAAATTCAACACCCGTGATTGGCCAATTCCGTTGCAGAAGTCTACAAACATGTCTGTGATTGGCTACATTACTCACCGAGGCGAAAACATGTTGGAAATGTAATCATTTGACAAGTGCAAATACAGATACACACTGGATCTTTTGCTAGCTCCTTTTCGCTGATAATACGCAATTATTACAAATTTTTACAGAGGATTACAGATCACAGACAAGCAGTTATGGGCAGCGTTTCACTCTAAAAGCAGAAGCTGCAGCAGGTGGCAGTGGTTTGAGTGAAAAAATTATACGCTATTATCAAGTCCATCTCTAGTCCGGAACAGCGATGACTATGCGGTCCGTGGACAAGCCGGGCCTGGTTTTGTGTGTTTTTGCTGTATTCACGCTGTAAACTAATGCTGCCTCTCAGTCTTTCTGCCACTCAGTGGGGCGTAATCACAGTCGCTCCAGCTGGCGGTGACGTCACGTGCATTCCCTCTATAGACGACGGATAAATGGCTATCCACCTGTCACTCAAAGTAACCACGCCCTTAATTATGCAGAACTTTAAGTGTTTATATAACTTAAACGAATGAGTTATAAAAAAAATCACCCACCCCACAGTTGTCATGAAGGTCAAAATTAGCCGTTTAGACCAAAACCACAATTTGTACCAGGTTGTAAACATGTTTTTTTCTGCTGTAAAGTTGAGAATTTTAACATGGGGCTCAATGAGATTCTGCTCCTTCTGGAGCCTGTCTCTAGTAGCCATTTGAAGAATTGCAGTTTACATTACTTCCGTAATGGCTTCAAGAGAGATCGCGGGAGTTTGCCGCTTGGTGATGACGCAGGAGTTGCACTGTATTTACAATGGAAGCTGTATAGCACCGGCTAGAATAGATAATTTGCAGGTATGCATGTGGGTCTACGGATTGTTTATAAGATGAAATCGTATGGGTGCAGAGCATCCACATTAATCAGAAATGAAGCTGTAATGCGCGTATGTGTCTGTGTGCAGACGTGGGATGAAGGGCTGGCGGTGACGGCGCGGGCCTGGGCCAGATTCTGCATCTTTAAACATAACATTCACCGTAAGGAGGTGAGAAGGGTGCACCCTACGTTCCCTTCTGTGGGTGAAAACATCTGGGTTGGATATCCCTACAGCTATTTCACAGTGAAATCTGCAGTGAAGTCTTGGGTGGATGAGGTCAAAGATTACAATTACTATCAGAACCAGTGCACAAAAGTGTGCGGTCACTACACACAGGTATACGCTCAGATCTGGTTAAAGCTTAACCGAACACTCACGCGTCCAAACATAAGTGAATAAACCTCTCTGTATTGCTTGTTTTCTGCACATTAAGGTTGTTTGGGCTGATACGTATAAGGTTGGTTGTGCCGCGCAGGCCTGTCCAAACGGGGTGGCTGAAACCGGTTTCTCAACACTGCCAGCAATCATATTTGTGTGCAACTATGCAACAGCGTAAGTAAAAAAAGCAGACACATCAACACTTCAGCATCAGTAAATCAGCTTTGCAAGCCAATAAAATGGTGCTGTTTTATTATAATTGTAAAATGCACCCCTTCCTTTGATGCATGGCTAAAAGAAGTGTTCACTTGCATTAAATTGGAAAAAATCAGACTGTCACTCACTGGTTCTTTAAGGGGGGGTGAAACACTCAGTTTCAGTCAATCTCATGTCAATCTTGAGTACCTATAGAGTAGTATTGAATCCTTCATATCTCCAAAAAAGTCCTTATTTTTATTATATTTATAAAAGAAAGCCAGGCTGTACCGAGTCTTTCCGGAAAAAAACGAGCGGCTGGAGGTGTATCGTGAAAGAATGACGAGCGCGCAGCTAGTGCACGAGAGCTTCTGAAAGCTGACATCGCCAAGCGTGGAAAAGAAAACGTTACCCTAATAAACAATGGCTATCAATCAGATTCAACTAATACAGATATAATCCAGAATCGGATTCGAGGGCTAAAATAAAATTGAACAGAATAAGCAGCAACAGCAGGACGTCCGTCTCGGTGGTATGGACTGTATTTAGTGGCCTGTCAACATTTGCGTTTGTTTACTTGTGGATTGTGGATTGTGAGGACATGATTTGGTTTATGGACTATTGTATGCGACTAAATCTTAGCAATCGCAAGCAAAACGGTTTTTCACGTCAGACTAGTGTTATAGTGTTACATAGAAAAACAATGGAGTAGCGCATTTGAATGTGCTTTGTGTGAGCTTCACCTAGGTTTATGTTTGGGGTGGCTTTACAATAAACAAACAGATACCTATAGTGGTCAGCTAAACAAATGTATTTAAACACACGCCATAAATGATATCACATGCTTCATTGATAAATTAACTATACGATCGTGTTGATCACTGATGTTTTACTCACGCGACGATAGCCAACAACATAGACATTTGAAGCAGTTTTACTCACCACCTGCTTCCAAAGCACGATTGTGAACCTTTATAGTCACCGCTCCATCAAAAACACACTTCTCTGCAAAATTGAGATGAAAACTTTTTCAAAAAGTTGATATTGCTTAAATTACTTTGAGTTAAAGTAATTTGAATCCATATGTTACTATGATCATATCATACTTTACAGTGTATTAACTCTTCAAATAAAGTCCATAAAAATAGGGGCCAATGTACTGGGTTAATATGAAATCATATTTTGAATTATGCATTGCATAGAGTTATAACTTAGTTGACGTTGAAGGAAATGGAAATTTTGCAATCCCAGTCTTTTCTGTTTATCTATGGATGTTTGTCTGACAGTAAGGTTATATCAAACGAATGCTCGTTGGCAGGTTTATTGCAGGTGTACCAAGAATAAAGAACCACATGAATGCCTTTTAATGAAAAGCAGGAAGCCGCAGCATGTTTTGGTAACGTTTGCTAAGCCTGAACTTGTTTTCAACAGAGGAAATTACCAAGGTGAGGCTCCATACACAACAGGGACCCAGTGCAGCGGCTGCCCTCGAGAGACGTGTGAGAACAAACTCTGCCGTAAGTGTCACTGACAAACACACTCATCCTTTTCAGCAATACTTTACATCACATCTCTCTCTTTCTTTCACAGGCAACTCAACCCGCGATGCGCTGCAGAGTAAGACACGTCCTGATCTCTCAATCTGAATCTACTCTGATCTGTTCACTCACAATAATGAATGTCTGACCGTCATCACGCAAAATGCCAGGGTTTTTTTTATTTAATTTTTAATTACCCATTTGCTTGGTCACTCCAAAAAAAGCTGGGTTTTTAATATTTTTACTTAGTGTTGGGTAGTATCTCTATAACTCAGCTGCTGGGTCATCACATGAGGCTTTCCTGTAGCTCAACCAGTAGAGCGTGGCGCTAGCAACGCCAAGGTCATGGGTTCGATTCCCAGGGAAAGCAAGAACTGACAATAATGTAAAAATGTGTACCTTGAATGCTATGTAAGTCGCTTTGGATAAAAGCGTCTGCCAAATGTGTAAATGTAAATGTATCACATACCTATCCAGCGTTAGGTCAATGTAACCTAATGTTTGATAGTCCGTCCCAAACCGGTTACAACTGGACACGTTTTGTCAATGCACATTTTGTGTTCTGTTCTAAGAGAAAACTTCCTGGATGAAATTAAGGTTTGTATTACATTTATTTAATTATTTAATTAGATGATCCCTATTTGAGACTGATGGTATGAATGCATCACATAAATCCCGTGCTCCATGGGCACTGTTATTGATAGAGGAAAAAGCAAAAGTTGTTTTACACTCCGTGATAAAGGCCAATTAAATATTTTGCGGCAAACAGAAATACGTTCAGTTATCCAGATGGCGACAACTTGACGTGATCAAATGTAAAAGTGTCCTGATTGACTGATGAGCCGATCGGCGATCGCATATGCCAAGTGTAAACGCAGACAGAATACGTTACCTCTACAGTAGATTATTTATGATAACAAGCTAAATAAATAACAAGCAAGTTACATTAGACGCCGATCTCATGCAGTCAGACTGGATGTTTATAAAGCAGTCAAGCCAGGCTTTTTGGTGAGGCACACACTGTTTTTGGGCTGGTGTCCTCTCTGCTTGATTCGTCACAAATGTGTTTCTACAGAGTGCGCCATACTATAGACTAGCTAGACCGATAAAAATGACTTTATTCAACAAACATAGACCGGAGGAAGTTCACTTCGGGCCAGGTGCGTAACCGTAACCGTGGCAAAACGCGTTCATCCGATGAAACCGTTTATAGCAGTCTGGCTCCATCGTAAACGTTTGTGTTGTTCTCTGACTCCCAAAGATTAAAATCGGCTCCAGTCGAAGGAAAGAGTCTGTTAGTGTGTTCAGTTCAGTCTCAGAAGGTTTAGCTAGTCGTTCAGTGTGTCCCCGATTTGAAAGATGTTTGGAACCATTGATGCCAATTAAGATCCTTTATATTAAAGAGAGTAGATGACGACAGGACATTAATATTATATTTGGAGACACTTAAAACTAGGGCTGTGCAATATATAGAAATTATCGAAATATCGCAAATGTACATATCGCAATATGCATATCGCAACGGCACACAATATCTGAATGACATTAATAGGCAACCACTTCAACAGTGTGAAAAGTGTACGTTTTAGGTTGTTATATAGCAGAGAATAGACTGGACACACAACTACTAATACTTATGTGACTTGCTTGACGTTAAAAAGAGTTATTATACGTAATAACTTGCGAAAAACAACTCCTTGCAGTCTTGCGCTTTTAACACACATACACACACACACACACCGAAATATGCGCACCCTCTCTGAAAGCATGTGATCCCTTCAGTTCGGCTTTGTGTCTTGTTACACACTCGAACTACCAAATACACACACACATTTTTTTTTTTAAATGTTTGCTAAAAGAAACACTCCTGGTCACTTTCAGAAGTTGTAGCGATGCTTTCTTTTCCCAGAAAGAATGTGAAACAAATGGTATCGTTCTCAGTTTTTAAATATTTTTTTAAATATAATTAAAATAGATTTTACACACTAATAGCTATATCGTATCGCATATTGAACAAGGTACTGCATATCTGATTTTTTTTCAATATCGCACAGCCCTACTTAAAACGTAAATCATATTTCCGTTGTTTATGTATTTAACACAAAAAATGGACAAATGTCTTTAAAACAATTCTGGTTCACTAAAAAAATCTTGGTTCTGAAGCAAAACTAGTTGAGAGACACTGAAAATGCAATTGCATTCAGACATTTGTGAGTGTTTTTGGGGTGGATGTGGTGATCTTTTCAACAGCATCCTGCTATAAAAGTGTCTCTAAGCCTGACTGTGTGTGTGCAGGTTATAACTGGACTCCTGACTGGGACCCTGCGCTGTCTACCTGCGGCGGCTTCTGCCTGGCGGTTGTGATTATCAGACTCGTATCCGTCCCGCTCACGTTTATCAGCGTTTACTGCCTGCAGTGCCGTTACAGCCTGTTTGCATACGAGTGATAAAGCTTAAAGTTCATATTCAGACAATGACACATTTCCACTGGGAAAGGGAGGAACATGAACTCTCTGATGCACATTTTCCACAATTAAATTAAAATAATAATTAAGAAGAAAATTATGCATTGTTTTTTTTTTTGCACTGACTTTCACAAAAGTTTAACACGTTTAAGCCACAAATTTTCATTTCTGCAATGCAAAATCCAATTCTCATGAACTGTCGAGTATCTATAGATCACAGTAATATTGTAAACACTTTACAATAAGGATTCGTTCACTAACAGTTATTAATATATTAGGTAAAATGAACTACAAATTACACAGTATTTATTAATCTTTTAGATAAGATTAGATAATTATTTCCGATGACTTATCTTACGACATTTAGAGTTGTTTATGTCAAGAATGTTTAGTTATTTGTATTTATTCTTACCTTTTAAGCAAAAACTCAACTTTTGCTGCGTCCCAATTCGCCTACTTATACTACATCCTAAAAGGATGTACTCTTTTTGTGAAGAAAAACTTTTGTCAGGTTAAATATTGATAGTTGGTCACTCAAACCCCTTTATCTAAACTTCTCTACGTAACTGTCGGACTCGCACATCCGCCATATTTGTAGTTTTTAAGCGCTTTTTATCCACGTTTGTAGTCCTAATCAAATCCTTGTCCAACTCGCAATGGGCAATATCAGCGTTAAGAGTGTGCGCCGATCTGTACTTCGAATTCTGACCGGAAATAGTAAACCATCCGGGTATCTTTGTAAAACTCTTTTCAACATACTACGATTAGGGACATACTAATTATATTTTCGAGTACTATATAGTATGGATAGTATGCGAATTAGGACGCAGGGTTTGATAATTATTTCCGATTATGTTTAGATATTTGTACAGGAAAACAAGACAAAAATAACTAGTGAAACACCAGTGCATTTAAATGAACAAGAACCTAGATTATATAATTTAAGTTCTCTCATTGTTGGCTCATGACACCCAAGGCATTATCTAATGTTAACCTGATTGTAAAGTATTACCAATAATTGTTTCACCACATTTCATTATGCAGATTAAAATTATATCACAAATACGAAGAATCCTCAGAAAGAATTTGAAACGAGTCTGAATGTATTACAGTAGTTGCTTAAATGCCATGAAACACAGGCTTGATTTGGGCTGAAATGTGACCTGGACATGTGTTTCATCAATTGGCTTCCAACTATAAAAGTGATCATGAGCATGATGTATGTGTAGGTTATTACTGGATGGTTTGCATACGAGTTATAAAGCTTAAACCCAACAGCAAAAACTGAAAGTTCACTCTGAGACAAAGATATAGGTTTGTGTTCATTGCAGCTGCTGCCACAGGAGATAAAGAAAAGGGAAATGTGCCAAGCATTCAGGCAAAGAGAAATCTGAATAATAAACATACAGAGGTACTTTGCTCACGACGAGGAGCACCAGAAGATGTGGATTTATAGATCATCCAATGTGCATACTGTATGTACAGTTCATATTTATTATTATAGCTAAGCATATAACACGATTAATGAGCGTCTGTCATCTGCCGGCGTTTTATTCGTCTCTTATTCCTCATCTAAAGTGAGATTCAGGTTTTCTGATGACGTTTACGAAGCATTAAACCAAACATCTTTTATATAAACACATTGACTAATAAACACAATATTACAACAGTTGAATGGAGGTCCAGTGATGGTCTGAATGTGTTTCTCCAGGATCACAGTCAGATCAGCAGAGTTCAGATCGACCGACGCGAGTTAGCGTTTGAGTTTCTTCCGTTTGCCGTCTTTGGCTGAAGGCGTCTCGGGGTTTACCGGAGGAGCTCCAAGCTTTTTACTTTTTGCTTTCTTCACTTTTTCTTTAAGGGCTTGAATATCAATTTTGTTTTCTGTGGTTGCTATAAAGAAGAGAATAATAAATGTTATATCGTGAGTTCACATGCTCATTCATTTGAATTACTAACACAATATAAAGTCACATTAGCAGGAATATTAGTAAGCAATATTACTAGTCTTCTGACCAAGATCAGCTGCTCTCGATAAATACACATGCTAAACTTACTGTGTGTGTGTGTGTGTGTGTGTGTATATATATATATATATATATATATATATGTGTGTGTATATATATATATATATATATATATATATATATGTGTATTTATTTGATATATTTAACGATGATTTAACATGTTTATTTAATCATTTGAATAATAATTTTATCTGATTTTTTTTGGATTAATATGAATGTACAATATGAGATGCCATTCTAGACTAGGGTCATTATCGTTAAGTAAAACTAAAATAATCTCAAAATTAAAAAGAAACTGGAAAAAATACATTAAAATAAATACATTAATAAATTATTTTATATATATATACTTTTTTTCCAGCTCCATTGCTTTTTAGGTTTATTTTAATTTCAGTTTTAGTTAGTTTATTTATTTCCAGTTATTTCCAATTTTCGAAAAGAAAAAAAAAAACTAAAAGAAATGTTGCCACTAAATTAAAATAAAATTATTAACTGTAAATAAATAAAAATGATATACTGAATATACTGGAAATATAATTTTTTTTAAAAATAAAAAATAAGAAATAAAAATAAAGTCAACCTAAAATGCTAAATAAAAAATAATAATAATAATAATAATAATTAAATTGGCAAAAACTCATAACAAAATGACTAACCATTCAAATGAAAAATTTAAATTTAAATGGTTTCAAAATATGAATTAATAAAACGGTTTTAAACATAGAACCGTTTTAATTCCACTGGTCATTCCCGTACCTGGTTTGGTCTTCTTCACGGCGGGCTTCTCTTTCGGGGGAATGAAGTCTTTCTGTCGCTGCTCTTGTTTTTTGGATAAAGCTTCGGCCTGTTTCACCTTCAGCCCAAGAGATGAACAAGCGGTTATGAGTGAACTAGTTCCTATCAGTCACAGCATCTGTGCAAACACTCATAAAAACATCACACCTTAATTTCAGTCATCTTCTTGCGTCTCTTCTCGCTCTCTCGCAGGAAGAACTCGCCGGTCGCCAACTCCTTATCGATCTGTACAGACAAATATTTCACTTGAGCAATGAGAACTGTTAAAAATTAACTTTCATTTGTTTGTTTTTTTAATTCCTGATTATTTTCCTAATTTATATGTCTGGGATGTCCTCAAAAATACACTAATTCAACAAAAAAATCAATACAGTAATTTATTGCTTAATAAAGTATTTATCAATTTAATACATCAAATGTATTAAATATATATATATATGTGTGTGTGTGTGTATATAAATATATATATGTGTGTGTGTGTGTGTGTGTGTGTGTATATATATATACATATACACACACACACACACACACACACACAATTATATTAACATTTTAAATACATTTACAAATATGTGTATTATATAAATATATATTATAAATAAATATATCTAATAATATCAAGCATTGACTACCAATAATTTGGCATCAATAAATCGCTTCAAGTTGGATGTTTCTTTTTATAATACCTGATTATTATTTTTATTAATTAATTTTAATTTTGCATTGTATTGTATTGTGTGGATTGAATATGCTACATGTACAAAACAATAAAACAAAAGATAACACTTTACATTTTGTTAATGCATTAACAAACAACAAGTAATACTTTTGTTACAGTATTTAATAATAACGTTAGTTAATAAAAATATATCTGTTAATTCATGCTAGCTCAGGCCCATTAAATAATATTAACAGACAACTTTTTATTTTAATAATATATTAGTAAATGGTAAAATGAACTAAGATTAATAAGAGTAGAACTTTTCATTGTTTGTTAATGTTAACTAATATAGCAGTATACCTATACCTAACCCTAACTAATGTTAAATAAACTGTTAATGGGTTTAGAATTATTTACACTAGAATACTATCTTTAATCATATTTCTGTCGTCATCAAACAATAAAATGGAAACAAACCACTGAAGTGTCCACAGTGACAGACATTTATGGGTGTGTTTGAGCGTAAAAAACCCTGTCTTTGTGGTAAGATCACTTTAGCCCACACCTCCAGTGGCTTGTTTCTCCATTAGCACATGATTCGACATAATTTCTCTCAGGAAGTGTGTGTTGTACCTTGCTCTCGGGCTGAGGCGGGGGGAACGGTGTGTACTCTTTCTTGACTGTCTTCTTCTTGGGCTGCTTGCGTTTGGAGAGACTCTTGTGGCGGAAGTTGGGCAGGAATCTCTCCCAGCTCTGTGTGCGCAGCTCCGGGTCGTTCGCCAGCTCCCGCTTGATCATTAATGTCTGGAGAGAATTAAATCACAAGCACAATTACTGTTAGAGTCAGTAACACCTCTTTAAATTACAGACCATCCTAACTTATCATTATATAGTTAACAACTAGAGCTGCACGATTGATCATTCAAAGATCACGATCTTGAGTTAAACACACATCTTATTCCTAAATGACAGCGATTGGGCTATATGTTTATTTAACCTTTGATAAGAGAGCAGTTGTCATTTATAGGTATAAAAACGCTTCACAAACCATCTTTTTAACCACACAGTATCATTATTTCTGCGTTACAATCATCCAAATGATCACAGAAGTACTGAGATAAAAGATTATTGTTGAGAAATTAACACTGATGTCTACAGGAGCGATCAAAATAGAGTAAATCACCTCTTGAAAGTAACTTGATGCTTCAAATAAAGATTGTATCATCACACCAGTAGGTGGCGACAAGTGGCTGTTAAAAATGTATTGGTCACTGAATCATTCATTCAAGAGATTTGTTCAGAAAACACTGATTAATCCAGTCTCTAAGAGTAAGTCATTGAATCATTCATTCAACTGATTAAAAAAGATAATTAATCAAATCAATTAAATATATTTTGTAAGAACATTTAGTAAATTACATGTCATTTTGTTTCAATTCTCATGGGAGATTTGTGAGCTTTATTTTTAACAAAACAAAAAATGTGATTCTCAGCTTATCCTGAGTTTCATTTATAACTCTCTTCACACTAAATCTTAGTTTATAATATTACACAGCCTTCTATGTACCTTTATGTTGTAAATGGGGTGAATATTCTTCATCGTCTCAAGCACGACTTTCCGTACCTGCAGACACAAGCGAGAAGCACAAACTGATTCCTTCACGTTCATGTAATTATGACTGACTGAAGTAGTGTGGATGGTTTTCAGGGTGAACAGTTTTAGGTCTCACCTCCTTCAAGCCATTGAACGGGCCGAGAGCAGAGACCGTGTTGCCCTGAACCATCACGTAACAGTTGGTCAGAAGCTCCAGTGCCTGAAACAACACAAACACACACAAATGATTTCATCACACCGGATTTTACTGTAACACTGAAACATGGAGACAACACTTGACAGGCAAAACATAAAACTGCAAAATCAATAAAACACAATACATCAAAAGAACTTCATCTCTAAAAAGGAAAGAACAAATGAGCAAAGAACATTAGAAGAGATGACCAAAGTTCACCAGTGAAAATGCAACTGCTTTTTAGCTTTCTAAACTAATGAGATGTATTAAAAATGACCATCAAAACTAAATGAGTGAAAAGTCCAATTAAAAAACCGTACATTCATTTATGCATTAAAAAAATATATATATTGATTTTTTTTTAAGGTGGTCTGAGGCCACAGTATGAGAATCAAAAAAATTAAATAATGACAAGTGAAGTGTAATACAAAAAAATGAAGGTGAGAGTGCTGTAAACTGAGCAATAGTGTTGTCAAAAGTACCGACTTCGGTACTGACATCTAAAAAATGTGACGCTGTTGAGCTGTAATCGTGAACCCCTCTGATTGGCCATTGTGCTCACATGTTTCTTATCAAGTATGTCTGTGATTGGCTACAATGATCAGTGCAGATGCGTTTGACAGCACACAGAAGAGTTTGAAAGTGTTTTGAAAGCACAAGGCAGCGTCGATCAGCGGACCGCTCCTGCCTTCAAACGCTCCTGTGTGTATCTGTGCAAGTACTCGGCGAAAAGCATCACTGATGTTGATTCACTACTTGTTTTTGAAGCGCTGATCATTGTAGCCAATCCCAGACACATCTGATGAGCGCTTGAGCACAATTGCCAATCAGAGGGGACTATGATTCCGCTCAACAGCGATCAAAGTGTCACATTTTTTTAATTCTAGCACCAATGTTGGTACTTTTGACAACCCTACACAGCAGTGTCTTTGCCCACCTTCAGCGTGGAGCCCTTAGGGCCGATCAGTCTCTGGCGTCGCTTCACAAAACGCTCTCGGTTTCGTACAAGAGTCCCAATTTTTATGATGTCACAAGCCATGTCGTCTTCAAGTATCCTTACAGCCTGAAATGAACAGGAAGGTTTAACAAAAGAAAAATGACAAAAATGTTCAGCATCATTACTCCAGTCTTCAGTGTCACATGATCCTTCAGAAATCAAGCTAATATGATGATTTGCTGCTCAAAAAAACATTATTGACTATTATCAATGTTGAAAACATGACCAAAAGAAGAGCATTTATTTAAAATAGAAATCTTTTGTAACATTACAAATGTCTGTATTGCCACTTTTGATCAACAATGATGATATGCCCCTTTGCACTGAATTCACTGATTATATATATATATATATATATATATATATATATATATATATATATATATATACATATATATATATATATATGCATACCTGTTCAAACGGCACACTTCTGGCTAATAACTTGATGAGATCCCTTGCTCTGAGGATTGCATAAGGGTCAAATGTTTTCTTTGTTGTGTGCACCGTCATACTGCCTTCAATCAGGTCCAGTTTGGCATTGATGAACTACAGAACAGCAAAAGAAAATGGACACACTTATTCAGTAAGCTTATAAGCATTTAAAAACCAAATGAAGATCATCCTGGCACTCACCACATCTCCGAGCGCTTTCTGCACCAGCGGCCAGCACTCCTTCAGGTACGCCTCTCTGTACTTGGGGAAGAGTGTGGCGAAGCTGCTCTCCTCCAACAAACCTTTGGGATTGTCCTCTCGGGTGAACTTGGGCTCTGTCCAGCCATCTGGTACTGTCAGCAGCTCAGTGTCATCCACTGTGGTTCAGACCAGAGATAGAAAAGACCAGAGATAGATAAGCTTGTCACTTTAGCAAACACTTTTATCTTAAGCAACTTGCAGTAACATGTAACAAAATGTGCATGCAATATTATGTTCTACCTTGGAGTAGCTCGTAAATACCATTGTATACGAACATAAAAATCACTTACTAATATAATTATAATATATATATATATATATATATATATATATATATATATATATATATATATATATATATATATATATATTACTAGATTTAATATCATACTGAGCCTGTACAAGTACATCTATGGGGCTGGACAATCAACACTCTCGTTACCAGACATAGATTTACCCACTACTTAACACACCACCCTAAGTTTATTTAGTTTTCTACAGACACCGGGTAAGTATTGGAGAAAAGGTGGAAGACAACAAGTGTACAAAAACTGAATTTTGTTGGGGGGGAGAGTAATAAAACGTGCACACTAGCAAAATACTTCACCACATATCGCACATAACTGTTAAATTCACTAATATGGAATTATATGTCAACACGTCCTCTGAGGATAACACTGTTCACAGTTAATGGTTTTTAAGTGTAGTTGTACCTGTATTCTTGCTCTTTTTCTGTTTTTTATTTGTTGGCGTTTCACTCGTGCTGTCTGTGGGCGCCGCCATTGCTGCTGATAGCAGTGACGTCAGACGCTGCGTCTGGTCGTCATGAGCACGCGACAAACAGCGCGTGTACTGCCGCCTGCTGGTGCGGAGAGGCTTTCATTTACACAATTATTATTTAAAACATTTAATAATATCCCATTTCACAAAACCAGTACTATACTTGAATGTTTAGTTTCAGAATAAATTTAATTTCTTAGAATTTCTTTATATAAATATTTATATTATAGACGGTATATGATATTATATACATTATATTATATGAATTATCAATAATACATACATATTTATTAATATTTTATATTGTGTTTTGTCCCTGAAATCCCTGAAAATTGTAAAAATAAAAGAGACAAAGGACGATGCTAATTTTACACTAAGAAATCAGTATGAAAATAAATTAAATTCACATTAAATTCACATGAATAGATTTTTTTGCATTGCAAAATTGTTGACTATTTATTTTCATGTTATTTGAATGATTGCCTCAGTATGATAGTTTTGATTAACCCGTTAGAGTATGTTATTGTAATTATTTTGTGTCATTGAATATGTATGTGTATTTATATATTTATAAACATTTATACACACATACACAGACGTGTGTGTGTGTGTGTGTGTGTGTGTGTGTGTGTGTGTGTGTGTGTGTGTGTGTGTGTGTGTGTGTGTGTGTGTGTGTGTGTGTGTGTGTGTGTGTGTTCATGGACAATTAAGTTAGGAGCGGTTATGAACTTGCTCTAAATTGATTCAGTAATGAATTGACTTTATGAATTTAAGTTATAACGTACCGGTACTCTAGTTTATTTATATATACACTTATTTCAGAGTAAATTCATAACGAAATCAATTCATAACGTAAATGTCTTTTTAATTATCCATACACACACACACACACACACACACACACACACTTTATATATAATTTTAACATCATTACATCGCTGGATTTACTAGTGGATATGTTATTTGAATGTCTGTTTTAATAGTATAAATCACTGCCTCAACTTGTAGTATCTGACGATGAATGTCAAGGGAATCTATGTGATTTAATTTTCTAAAGTACAGACAGTCTGCTTGTCATTACACACTCTCTCTCACACACACACACACACACACACACACACACACACACACACACACACACACACACACACACACACACACACACACACACACAGAGTCCCAGTGTGCAGTATAATAAGAGTCACAAGAGCTTCAGAGTTATGGGACACCAGCATGCATCAGTCCATCAAGAGCGGCCAGCAGACGCAGGAGTAGCCATGCGGTCGTTCAGGTGTGTGTTGAGTGTGTGTGTGCTAGTGTCTGTGTTGATCAGTACTGGATCCAGTACAGAGGAGTGGATGAAGCTGGCGGCTTTACTGCGCAGTGTGTCTCCAGACGCACAGATCACCGATCAGCTCCTCATCACGGACCAACAAACTGCAGCTGGGCCCAAACTGCTGACTAAAGACGGGACCGTCCAGGGCCTGACTCTGGACAAGTCTTATGTTTTTTATGGGATCCCGTTCGCTGATCCGCCTGTGGCCTTGTCCCGCTGGACACCGCCCCGGCCCGTCACACCGTGGACAGGGGTGTACGACGCCACCTATCCCAGAGCGGCGTGCATGCAGGCCTGCATCGGACCCCTTTCTGATGAGTGTCCTCAGAAGGTGAGCGGGACACAATGACTGACGGGACGCTTTGCTCAACAAGATCAACAAAACCATTTCAGCTGTTTTGGGTTCTGTACAAATCAAGACCTTTTGCTTTATTAAGTAATTTCTCTGGATTATTTAGACCATGTAAATTACACTTACATAATACTTACAGTTAATAGATTTACAAAATGTGTTATTCCATAAAACCCTGAAAACTTTAGATTCTCCTCTTTTCTATTTTATGTTTGTTTTTTAAAACAAAAATTGAATTGGGTGAATTTCATGAAGGCATTTATTTTCACCCCAAAAATTAAAGAAAAAGTTCTAATCCTTATATTTATTGTTAGCTTGCTATTCAACAATTATTATTTTGAATATGGAAAATGAAGGATATATATATATATATTATAAAATTAAAATGACATTAAATTCTCATTCATTTATTTAATTACTTTTTTGTCATTAAATTAATAAATTGTTTAATATATATATATATAAATTGACATTAAACCCCTATTTAATTCAATGATTTTTAAAAATGAAATAAATATAAATTAGCATATATTTATATATATATATTGAGACAATAAATTCAACGTTTTAATTAATATATATGAATAAAAAAAATTCCTTACAATATGTATATAAACTAACATTAAATTATATTTTTAATTAAGTAAATATGAATATATATATATATATATGTGTGTGTGTGTGTGTGTGTGTGTGTGTGTGTGGCAATGTCTCAGTGTCTGAACGCATTATCGTGTACAATATTTGTATTATTTGACTCCAGGAGGCTTGGAATATAGTGGAAGATATGTGTCATAAGGACAACATCTAGAGTAATATGTTGTTAATATTATTTCCTCTGGTCAGGTGAGTGAAGACTGTCTGTACCTGAACGTCTTCGTTCCTCTGAGCGTGAACTTCGCGTCTCCGCTGCTGAAGCCGCTGCCTGTCATGGTGTGGATCCACGGCGGAGATTTCATCGCGGGCTCCGCCTCTAAAGCACTCTATGACGGACGGTTCATCAGTAACTTCACTCAAACGCTGGTCGTGAGCGTCGCCTACCGCCTGGGTGAGACACTGAGCCGCTGACTGTGAAATAAGACAGAGGTTTTCAAACTTTATGATGCCAAGGACCCCCAAATATGATGAACCTTTTATGAGGGGCCCCCTTCCGAAAAACCTTTTTTTTATGTATAAAAAAAAACACATTTAAACTGTTAGATAAATAGTAGGTGTGACATTATAAATACAACATTTTGTTTCCATACTTAAATTAGCTGTAGTTAATGTTGGATGTATAAACCTGAAGAAGAACATTTTCAATTAAAAATGATTTGCAACTTTCACAATAAATGTAAGTAAGCAGCTCACGTACTGCATTGAGAATACTGCCTTATAACCCCAGAGAGCAAGATAAAGGAGACTATAGTGAGAAAAACTCACTAAAGATACAGGTATACACATCTGGAAAGTGTGTATACGCCAATAAATGAGAGAAACATTTAGAAATAAAACCGAATGTTTGGTAGATTTTATAAATTTTTGCTTTGTCTTTTTATTCTCTCAAATGTTCTGGGGCCCCCATAGAACCTCCTGGAGGACCCCTGGGGGTCCCCGGACCCCAGTTTAAAAACCCCTGATATAAGACACAAACACACACCGCTGAATCTGTCTCTCTGTCTCTCTGCAGGGGCTTTCGGCTTTCTGGTGTCAGGAAAAGACCCGAGGACTTCAGCGGTGGGGAATTATGGGATTCTGGATCAGCAGGCGGCTTTGCTCTGGGTGCAGCAGAACATCGCTGTGTTTGGAGGAGACCCAAGCAAAGTGAGGACATAAAGAAACTTATTTTATAAAGGGCTAAATGCCCAAACTACATCTAAAGCCCTGTGCACAACAAGGGCAATAACTATAACCATTTAGTTCTAAAAAATATTCTAAATATAAAGTAAATATATAAAGTAAATATATAAAGTTCACACCACAACTTTATTGATAATGATAATTGACAGCCAATCAAAATCCACCCTGCTTTAAAGAGCTCCGCATTTGCGCGCACACACACACACACACACACACACACACACACACACACACACACACACACACACACACACACGGTGTGTATATGTGTGTGGTATGTGAATATGAATATAAATAAAACATTTAGTCACTTAATCAAAAAAATATATATATATAATTTATGCTCATTTTACAATCAATTGTTTTTATTAAAAATACTCATAAACAATGTTATAAACAATAATAATCAAAATAAAAAAAATATTAATTATACTAAAATATTTTTTAATTTTCTTTATGCAAAATAATGATTTTATTTAAACAAAATTAATATAATTTTTAATGATTTTTGGGGTAAAATGGACACAATTTCATGACATTTACTGAAAAAGATTGCTATAGTTTTGTGCTATAAAGTAAAATAAGATTTCTCAAGACTTTATGAAAGATAATGGTAGTTCCTCACGGGGGTGTGTGTGTGTGTGTGTGTGTGTGTGAATTCAGGTGACTCTTTTCGGCGAGAGCGCTGGCGCTCAGTCGGTCAGTCTCCATCTGATGATCCAGAGCAGCGGACCGCTCTTCAGACAGGCCGTTTTCCAGAGCTTACCCTTCTCCATTCCTCTGAAAACACGGTAAACACACACACACACACACACACACACATACAGTGGGTACGGAAAGTATTCAGACCCCCTTTAAATTTTTCCCTCTTTGTTATATTGCAGCCATTTGCTAAAATCAAATAAGTTCACGTTTTTCTCATTAAACAGCACCCCATATAGACAGAAGAAAACTGATTTGTTGATATTTTTGCAGATTTATTAAAAAAGAAAAATTGAAATATCACCTGGTCATAAGTATTCAGACCCTGTGCTGTGACACTCATATATTTAACTCAGGTGCTGTCCACTTTCCGTACCCACTGTATATGAACATGCCTGAGCTCAGTGTCATGCCTTCAAACCCGGATGTGTCTCCTCAGGCACGAGTCTCTGAAGCTGGGGAAGAACTTCGCCAAGGCCGCCAACTGCTCAGCCGTGGACGTGGAGTGTCTTCTGTCCCTCAGTCCTCAGGCGGTGCTGAACGCACAGATCAAATCCAGTAACCCTCCGTTTTAATTAGTATTTTTGTCTTGTTTCTAGTCTAAATATCTAAAAATTCTTACATTAAGAAACATGTACTAGACAAGTAAAAATTATTGTCTTGTTTTGGGAAAAAATAACTCAAAATTAAGAGTTTTTGCTTAAAATAAGCAAAATAATCCGCCAGTGGGGTAAGAAAAATAATGTTGCTTTACATTTATTTAGCTTACCCGACTGGCAGATTATTTTGCTTATTTTAAGCAAAAACTCTTAATTTTGAGTTATTTTTTCCCAAAACAAGACAATTACTTTTGCTTGTCTAGTAAATACTTCTTGTTTTAAAGGGGTGGTTCTGTGTTTTTTTTTAGGCTTGGTTGTGTTCATGGGGCGCAGTATAACATGTCTTAATACTTCTTTTCTTTTTTTTCTTTTTTAAATACTGTATTTTTCTTATATTCTTCCTCTATTCCACACCGCTGTCTCCACTGTCCTTTGAAAGGCTCGTTTGCTTCCTGCTTCTCTGAAGCCCATCCCTCCGAAAAACGCAATGGTCTTAGATTGGTTAGATGACCAAATGTAGTTTCCTGTATTTTTATTGGCTGAAGTGCCAAGCACAGGTTGTCCGGAAGCCACGCCCCTTCCCATTACGGGCAGAAGTCTCATCTGCGGAGACTAGTGAGGGTTTATGACGTCACCAACCCAGGAAGAAGCTTGTTGTAGTCCAAACCGGCCGTTTTTGTAGGCAATAAACTGCCATAACTTTAAAAGACAATATCTCCGTTTGCATTGAACTTTCAGCGCTGTAACTTTGCAGATACTGTTTATGCTCAAGCAGCGACATTACACACTAACTAAAGTTAAAAAAGTAAAATCGCATGCAAACAGCCCTTTAAGAATTTTTAGATGTTTGGACTAGAAACAAGACAAAAATACTAAGTAAGAAAAGCATTTCTTGTAGTGCACCTCGTGCACAGATAAGACAGAGATCACACCAAACGTTTGTTGTGTCCTCAGGCTCAAAGGTGGTGAATCCCTTCCGCTTTCTGGAGGTGTTTGAGAGCTGGGGGCCGTATATCGACGGAGAACTGATCAAGGAACAGTCAGTGAGCGCCTTTCAGAAAGGACACTGGCAAAAGGAGAAACCCGTGCTGCTCGGTATCAATCCGAAGTCGATATGAAATGAAAATCGCCCCCATGCGAACCGCTCTCATGTTGGTTACTGTGTGTGTTTCAGGGACCACGTCAGAAGAAGGCGTGATCTTTGTGTACGGCGTCTTCACGAAGCCTGTGTCATCGATCGAATGCACTGTCTACACGACGGCCATCTTCAAACAACACGCCATCAAAATCCTGCGCAAATACCTGCCGCTCTACACAGACGCAGACCGCAGGGACATGCTAGCACAGGTTAGCCTCACTCAGTCATTAGACACGTTTAAAGAATTACTTCAGTGATTTAGCATTAAGCTTTGTATTTAAACTGGGTCATTAATGTAGTAGAAATGTGAAATTATTTTTGAATTTGGTGCTTTCTAGACTGAGAAAAGACAGAAAATGTATTTTTGTCTCATGAGGATAAAAGACAACAATTTCCAGAATGCTTCGCTGCCCTGTGAGGCCACTCCCAAAGCCACCGCTACTGGATTACTGGATCACTTTCCCACCACAGTTAGAGAACAGACACTACAATTAAAAACTGAATGTGTGTGTGTTCAATATAATGTGAGTGAGCCGAGCGAGTGTCACGGCACAAACACTACAGGAGTCTGAGGTAAGCGCTGGAGTGGCAGTCGTTCACAGCGCCTGTTCAGTCTGCCGCTTTTTCGGTTCATGCCTTTGCAAGCTTAACTTCCATAGGAATTAATTTGAAAGGTTGAAACACTCCCTTTGCTCCGCACCGCTCCGTTAGCATGACTGCCTGCAGCTGCGAGCTGAGCTGTGAGTGTGATCTCACCCCCCATGGGCCGTTTGAAAACATGTGGAAATAGCTCCATCTGCTGGCTGTAGTTTTTAGCCTCTGGCCAAAAAAACCTCCGATGATGCAAAATGACGATATTTGCGTCATCGGAGGGTATTTTCCAGAAATAAAATTCATAAATCTCTCATCTCAGGGGGGCATGATCATTTGAATATACTTCCGGGTTTCTACTGATACAAAGCCATATGCTTAATCGCTGAAGTAACCCTTTAATCTCTCATCTGACTTTCTAATCAGATGAGATTATCTAATGTTAACAATGTGTCATATAAAGACATTCAATAACCATGCAATCTGATGGACAGAATCAGCCAAAAAGCATCTCTCTCATCTCCACTGATGGCCATTCATTTCGTCATATCATAGTTTAGTATATGGTATTATAGCATCATGTCTTTGTAGGAGGCTCTTAAAAGCGTCAAGTGCATCAGTATTTTGCCCCGTCTGCTTGAGATGAATGGGAATCCTAACAAATCACATTATGGTAATGGATTACTAATAATAAAACATTGCAGTTGTGCTTCTTGGGTATGTTTGTACCTGTGTGATGAGGTGTGATATAAAATTTATGAGGAAAAGTTTAATTTATGACATACTAAATCGAAATTATGACTTAAAATGTAACAATTCTGACATTAAAAGTCTAAATCTTTACTTTTTAATATCATATTTTTTTTTTCTTTTATTCCCCATCATTATAATTTTGTCATAATTACATTTTTTAAATTATGAATTACTTAACCTGACTTTATAACTATAAATTACAGTATTACAATTTTGGCTTGGGCTACTATAATAGAGCATTGCAATGTTGCTTCTTAGTTCATTTTTTTAAATAATTATGACATACTATAATAATTCATTATTAATAATAATATTATTAATAATAATAATCAAATCATATGAGTTGAAAAGTCACAATTCTGACTAAAATATAATAATAATGATCTAAAAGTCAATTCTGGCAAATCAGTTATAACTGTAATAATTTATTTTTAATGTCATAATTGACTTCATCTCTTATTTATAACTTCAACTTTTTGTTTTACACTAGAAAGGACACTGTATACTAATAACGAAGACAAATGCTGAATTTAGAATTGCATACTAGCACTCTCTCACTGTTTCTACTATAGAAAGCTATGGTTGACGTAATAAAGATATTATGCTAATTTGCAGTTCTGAATTTTTCTACAAAAAATCCAATTAAGACGGATTTGAAATGCTGCTCCTCTGCCGTGCACAAGAGGGCGCTGTGACTCAGTGTGTGTAGAGTGCTCTGAGGACATTATCACATGTCATTTAGGATGAATAGTATGCACATCAAGACGCAAACAATGACTCAAATTTTTTAATGAGTTATATTGTGCCTCGGTTTCTGTTATGGCCATTTTAGCAGAGTTCATCTGAGAAATGTCAAAGGTCACCCTAACTAACCTCCCAATCAAACTCCTTTGGTCCTTCGTGAAAGAGTCAAACTCTTCTACTCCTTAGGGTGACAGTGTTGTTATTATAATTAAAACTATTAAAAATAACAGAAACTGACTGAAATCTAATACATTGAAGTAGAAGTACTAAAATTACAAGAGCTAGATAAAATATAAAAACATTAATAAAGCTAAAACTAAAGAACTAAAGATATTAAAAATGAAAAGAAAATTACTAAAACTTAAAATGTGAAAATGTAAAAATAAATACATACAAGTATAATATATATCATTTAAAATGTAACGTATAAATATTTATAAAAAGTACAAATTAGAGACTATTATAATTCTTTTAATATTAATAAAATTAATTTTAAAATTACTTTATGAAAAAATCTACATCAAATACGTATAAAAGTATAAAAGGAATACTATAACACTGCTCGGTAAAAGGCTACACGCCAAGCCAAGATGCAGAAAATCAGTGTGTGTGTGTGTGTGTGTGTGTGTGTGTGTGTGTGTGTGTGTGTGTGTGTGTGTGTTTGTGTGCATGTGTGTATGTGTGTGTGTGTGCACGCGCGCATGTGTGTGTGTTTGTGTGCGTGTGTGTCTGTGTGTGTGTGTTTGTGTGTGTGTGTGTTGAAAGTGATCTGTGTCTGTGAAGAGAGAGTTTTAGACCGGAGGCGGTGGATTTTCTCTGTCTGTGTATGTGTGTGTCTGTGTTTGTGTGGGAGGGAACGGCCCTCCGTGTGCGTGTGCGTGTGTGTGTGTGTGTGTGTGTGTGTGTGTGTGTGTGTGTGTGTGTGTGTGTGTGTGTGTGTGTGTGTGGCCTATCTGATGAGTGTTTGGTTACCAGGTAACAGATTTAACCTACAGCGACGTGATGAAAAGCTCTAAACAAGCACTGACACAACTAAACACATCTCACTCACACACTGAATGTTTCTCTGTTCCCTTCACGTCCATATGAACTCATCATATTTAATATTCTGATGTTTAAGAGTACGTTCACAGACAGAGCTAATGGCGCCCTGTCCCACACGTTTTAAAAAAGTTTCGACTTCATCTCATAATTATGACTTTTAAGTCACAACTTTTTGTCATAATTATTATATAATAATATATAATTTTCCATTTAATGTATAAATATTTATACAAAACTAAAAATGATAAACTATTACTATTGATACAAATATGATTTAATTATTATTAAACAATTAATATTAATCTATTAAAAAATAATATACAAAATAATGAATCTGTTAAAGGTGCACTATGTAACTTTTCCGTCCGCCCTCTAATTAACCCACTGATGTCTCATATGGACTACTTTGATGATGTTTTTATTCCCTTTCTGGACATGGACAGTATAATGTGCATACACTTGCATACGCTCTCAGACTAAATATAAAATATCTTAAACTGTGTGTGAAGATGAACGGAGGTCTTACGGGTGTGGAACGACATTAGGGTGAGGAGTTAATGACATCAATTTCATTTTTGGGTGAACTAACCCTTTAATGTATTGTCGTTTCAGATTGTGACTGACTACATCTTCCTGTGTCCGTCCCGGAGAGCCGCGCGTGCCGCTGTGTTTTCCGGGAGCTCCGTGTGGATGTATGTGTTCGATCACGTCGCGAGCGATCGTCGCGTATGGTCGGGCTTGACGTTTTGTTACCATCACGTGTGTCACGGCGCGGAGCTGCCCTTCCTGTTCGACTCGGCCGCGGTGGCAAACTTCACTATGACTCAACCCGAGCGCCTGCTGTCCAATCGCATGCTGTGCTACTGGGGCGAGTTCGCCCACGCAGCTGACCCCGGCTCACACACCGACATGAGCACGTTCTGCCGAGAGCAACTGCCACCAGCCTGGCCGCGCTACATGGCTAACAGCGGCTGGCTTGTCATGAACCTCACGACACACACACACGCACAGACTGGATCGCGTGACGACATCTGCGACTTCTGGGACACACTTGGAATCTACCCATAAGAGGAGCACAAGATCTCATTAATATCTGTTTCTCCTACACTGCAAAAAATCGATTTTCTTAGACCCCGATCACACAGAACGCGTTTTTGCAGCGAGAGGCGCCTTTTTAGAATGGATTTCGTTTGGCAGAGATCGTTATGTGCGTTGCTTATGTGCCCTCGCGTTATAACCGCCTGCTGCGCCTCGTGTTTTTGAAGGAGCGCTCCGAGCGCATGAAGTTGAAAAAAAGTGAACTCTGAGCGCAAAAAAAAAAAAAATCGCCCGACGTCATCGCGTTTATTTTCTGTTGTCCAATCGAATGAATGGAGAGGCGGGCCTTTCGTTGTGTTGACCGTTACATTGATTTGACTGACAGTACAGCTGATTCGGGGGGTTGCCTAAAAAAACATTTTTTTTTAAACGCAGCGCACTGCTCTTTGAATGAAAAAACGCCAACCAAAAAAGGCAGTGCAGTGCGCCTCACGTTTTCGAACCTGAAAAACATGTTCTGTGTGATCGGGCCCTTAGTCAGTAGTTTTGTCTTTTTTCCAGTACAAATATTCTTAAATCAAGACATTTACTTCAAAATGACTTCAGATAAAGTCTTGTTTTCTGTGTAAAATTTATAAAAATTAAAGGAAGTGTATGTAAGATTGTGCAATCGCTTTCAAATGACTGTAGAGCGGTGTATCTCCTCCCTCTGACTCGAGGTTGCCAGATAGTCTGCAGGATCAGCAGGAACGTTTGTAGATCTGCAGCTGTGGTAACTAGAGCAGATCTGGCAACCCAGATGCCCAAACACTACTGACTTTGTGATTGGTCGATAGGTGGAGGGCGGTGCTTCAGGCCAAACACAACATGTCAACATCATCATCAGTTGAGGGCTGCAACAACAACTTTAAAATGACAATATCCTGGCCGGACTACTGTTGTCAGTGATAGAAGTATTTGAAATGAACATGATTTCTTAATGTCTAGTGACATACAGTATCAGGGCCATTTTAGGATTAATTGAAATACATTTCTTACATGCAGTTCCTTTAAGTGAGTTTAAGCTTAAAAGAAGAATATGTGGTAACAGTTTACTTAAAGCCCTTATGGATAATGCATCATAAAGGTATTCATAATGTACATTAATAAGCATTGTATCTTTTCATTAGTAATTGTAACCAAAGTTAAAATGCACTATAATATTTGCAGATTCTGAAATTGGTTGTTTTTTTATGCAACCCAATCACATGTAAATGCATATAAATAGTATGAGTGTGCAATGTCGTGGAATGTATATGCCAAAGCTCATTTTGGCGTGCATATGATACGCTGTTTTTCGCGTGCATATCATACGCACTTTATGGTGAATATGTGACACGCTCTCTTGGGTAGGTTTAGGGTGGTGGGGTGGGGGGTTCGTATGAATAATACACCATAAAATGCGTATCATATGCACGCGAAAAACAGCGTGGCATAGACACGCCAAAATGAGTTTTGGCGTATACATTCCACGACATTGCACACTCGTACTATTTATACGCATTTTCATGAGATTCGGCTGTTTTTATGTGTTTAATGCATCATACTTTCTAAAGGTGTGTTCAATGAACAGATAAGTATTATAACCGAGGTTACGATTATTTATGAGACTATATAATGCATTATTAATTGCATAACAAGGCATAATTACTGCATTAATAAAAACTTTAGTAATGTATTATACATAAAAGCTTTGAGTGAAGTGTTATGTGAAATGTCTGCTAGTGTGATAAGAAAGATAAACTTAATTCAAAGGGAAAACAAGTTTTTTTCTGACCCCATTTGCAGATATTTTTTCTTGTTTCAAACAAATTCACTTAATGTCGGTGCAGAAAAGCTTCAGTGAGGTTCTATATAGAGCTCTAGTGTTCTGATAATCCTTAATCTAAGGAGAAATGTCTATGATTACAGAATACATATAAATCATGTTTAATGGATTATTTACTTCTTCTTTTTTTGAGTGATAAAGTAAGTTTATGAGATGCGTATTCATAAAATTGAATCAAAACAAAATTAATTACAACAAAATCCATAAACTAATCCCATGATTAGAACCCCTAAAAGGTTCCATATAGAACCTTTAGTTCCGAGAGTGAATATTTTCACTGTGTCAAAAATGATCTGAATTGAGTCTGTTTTTATTTCTCCAAAGCACTTTAGGTAGAATCATCTGAGAGAAAGTTTAGAGAAACTCTACCGAGTCTGCAATTCTTGTTTCTATGAATATAAAACACAGTATGCAACCATAAACACTGTCACATGACCGTACTACTTCATATTTAATTTGTGACTAAATTTGTCATTTAAAAAAAGAATGCATTTGATGTAAAATATTTTTAAGCAAAGAAAGTTTATATATAAATATAAAAATATATACATGCATGTGTGAGTATTGATGCATATATAATAATTATACACAGTACACGCACAAATTAATTAACATGTTAATCAATAATTAATGTCGATTAATATGTCTGTGTACTGTGTATAATTGGCAGCACTTTTAACTTAAGCTATATATATATATATATAGCTTAAGTTTAAATATCAGAAAGATTTATATGGTATACATACAGCATACTGCAAAAATAGTATGAATAGTATGCTTTTCCAAACATGTAATTAGTGTAATGCACTATAAAAATGAAATGCATAATGGCTGAAATTGGAATAGCCTGCTTGTGTTACTAGATATGAGAGAAATATGAGTAGTATGATACTCTGAATTCAGCCAATGTCTGAGATTCAATCTCATTCATGTCAGGCACAGCCGCTCCTGTAACGTGTCAAATTTCACACAAACGCTTCTGGGCTTTCTGGCTCTTTTAAACCTGCCTGGTTTTTAAATGAACATATTTGCCCATAATGATGACCAGCAAAGACCCCATAAGAGCACTCAGAGGTCTGTAAATCAAGATGACGAGTCCGCCCCGTCTGTGAATGAGGCGGAGTGGGATCAAATCGATTGCTATACGTGTCAAGCCTGAGTAATATCTGCAGCGCTGGCACTTGCACTGAGATCTGATTAGCTGTATGGACGCAGGCAATTAAAAGCGGATGGCAGCGGCGGCAAACTCAGCATCACCATCACGCTTAAACGACTCCGACGAGACCAGATGAACAACACGAGATCCTTCACACACATGCAAACTGTTTAAAGTTTATTTGTGCATTAAATTACTGTTTTAATGTTGTTTTGTATTTGTGAGCTCACACAATGAGTTTAACTGCTGAGCTGAATGGTTATGCTGGACTACTAAACATCATATCAGACAGTAAACACAGCATCATTATTATTATTAATACATTTAAAATTACATTTATTCACTTAGCAGATGCTTTTATCTAAAGTAATTTATGAATGAGGAATATAATAATACTTATTATTGTTGTTGTTATTTATTATTATTTGTCAAACTGTAAACAAGACATCTATAGCAGGAGGCTATATGATATATTATATGTATATATATATATAAATACACCGATCAGGCATAACATTATGACTAAGTGGTGAAGTGAATAACACAGATTATCTCTTCATCACGGCTCCTGTTAGTGGGTGGGATATATTAGGCAGCAAGTGACATTGCAAGATAACATTTTATCCTCAAAGTTGATGTGTTAGACGCAGGAAAAATTGTCAAGCATAAGGATTTGTGCCAGTTCAACAAGGGCCAAATAGTGATGGCTAGATGACTGGGTCAGAGCACACGTATTGTAAATGTACAGTGTTTGGCTACTAAATGGTTATGCTGGTTGAATAAACCGGTTTAAACATGTCTGGAGCAGACCTGAGCGGGTCGTTTCAGCAGAGTAACTCACCCTAATTAACCGTCCCATAAATTCACAAAGACAAACCAACAAAATGCACCGAAATGACACGCAGAGGTTATGAGAAACCATAAAACACACAGTCTGGCCCTGACATCAGTGAGGGGACAAAATGAGTGGGCGCTGTCGTGGCGGCGTGTTTACAGGCCCGATGATTTCTCTCCGGACCCGCCGGATAACTGATGTCTTCCATATGTCAGAGTCCCTCGGGCACAGATCTCATCAGACAGTAAACTCAGCGTTTCCGTTAGTGCATCTGATCTCAGACTCTACGATTCTTGCCCGTTTTATTCTCCCCACAGTCAAAACCGTCCTCTTGAATCACAATGAGAGACGGACGAGGAAAAACAGGACGATGAAACGAGACAGAAAGAGGACACAACAGTCGATTCCTGCTCCAGACCCAATTCTGCGTCACTAGCTACGTTTACACGAACTTGGGGCTATAATGAAAACTCCTCGCCTGGAAAATAATGATCCGATCTTTAATAATCACCACCATAAAAATCTATGAATCTGAGCATCACACAGTCACGGCCCGCTGACTCGAATGTTCAGTTTTGAAAGACGAGGAATATCAAAGAGGCTGTGACTGTGTTCGAGCCATTTCACTGCTGAGTGCTTTAGAGATTTGAGGCCACAAAGTTAGATTTTTTTAAATAAAATACATTACAATGTTTAGTTAAAACATGTGTTAGCTATATTATATATGTATTGCCATATTGGTGCATTATATATATATATATATATATATATATATATATATATATATATATATATATATATATATATATATATATATATAAATATATATATTTTTTTTTATTTTTATTTTATTATTATTTGTATTTTTTTATTATTATTATTATTATTATTTTATTTTATTTTTTTGCACTTTGAGATTCTTCTGAATGAAAAGTGCATTATAAATAAAAAAAAAATATATATATATATATATATATATATATATATATATATATATATATATATATATATATGTGTGTGTGTGTGTGTGTGTGTGTGTGTGTGTGTGCTTTTATATATAATATAGTATTAATATATATATATATATATATATATATATATATATATATATATATATATATATATATATATATAATATAATTATATAATATATAATATAATGAGTTTATATATAAATATATATATTTATATATTTAGTTATTTGTAATGTATTAAATGTATTAATGTTTAGGTAAAATATTAGTTAGCTAATATTACTGCATTGTATTGTTATATTGTACATTTATAAATATATAAATTATTATAAATGTTATTATAAAAAATATATAAACATTATTTAAATCATTATTGACTTTTTTTCAAAACACATTATTCCACATTTATTACAAAATTAGATACATTTTATTACACCTCCCCTTTGAATGAATGAATGAATGAATGAATGAATGAATGAATGAATGAATGAATGAATGAATGAATGAATATACATAAACACTGTGCACTGTTAGCGTTCATTGTCCTTGCCATGATGTCACATGAGAAATAATTCAGATGTGTCATTTGCTGCATCATGGGAAACAGAGATGAAGTGTCTCTAGAGGACGCCTGTGTGTCCTACAGCACAGCTTCAGTCTAGGACAGGACGATCCCTGATGAGTTAACAATGAAATATCTGTCTTTTAGAGCTGATTGACCCCTGTCAGTCATTTCCCGTCACACATGCATCATGCAGGGTTTCTCTGCCCTTCATGCATGTACAGGCCCATTTGAGAGGCAATTAGGACAAACAGCGTCTCTGCTGTTGAACCGCTGTTCCTCACGACACCAGAGCTGAGCACAGCAGGATTGTGGGTTTGTGAAGGATTGTACTGTACACACGGGTTTCAAATGGAAATGCACCGAAAGGCACAAACTAGCATGCTCTCTGGTGTAAGTGACACAAGCTAATTAAACCAATCACATCAAATCACCTGCTACAAACAAAAAATGTCACTATGCACATGCTTTCACAACCTTAAATCAGAGGAAAGATTACTATTAACGTTATCAGATGTCACCAGAAATGAATGTGATTGATAGCTTAAAGGGATAGTTGACTTTAAAATGAAAATTCTGTCATCCTTTGCTCACCCTCAATTTGTTTCAAACCTGTATGAATTTCTTTCTTCAGCTGAACACAAGGGAAGATATTTTGAAGAATGTCAGTAACCAAACAGTTAACTAGAGACATTGACTTCCATAGTATTTTTTTTCCTATGGAAGTCAATGGCTCCAGCACTGTAAAATCCAATTAGTAAACCTTACTTAAAATGCATGCAAACCGATTGCCTTGAAAAAAACAAGTAAAGTGAAATAGGAATAGTATGTAGAACTAAGAGACTAGAGCTAGAGAGTACCAGTAACTTAAATCAAATTTGTATCGTATACTTAATCATTTACTTTAGATGTACTTGTCTTAGTATAGACTACTCAGAATTACCATTTTAATCAACTAAATCATTTCAAGTAAAATACACTTTGTGAGTATTCCTAACTCA
Organism: Pseudorasbora parva; assembly: GCF_024679245.1. NCBI lineage: Eukaryota > Metazoa > Chordata > Actinopteri > Cypriniformes > Gobionidae > Pseudorasbora > Pseudorasbora parva. The sequence goes on from NC_090191.1 coordinate 39,538,437, forward strand.
TTTATGAAAGTTGTGCTAAGGTGATGTTTTCTGCATACAACTTGGAATTACTGAGTTTACTTTACTTCAAAGGCAATCCAGTTTACTTGTTAAAACCATGCAAACCGATTGCCTTAAAATTCTCAAGTAAGCTGAACTTAACACTCAATTAAGTAAGCTTAATTGCATCAAGTTTTTCTTACTTAAACCATTCAAGTTGTGTTAACTTAATTCATCTGTTAGCTGAGGAAGTGTACTCCCAGAATGCACTGCAGCACGAATAAATTAATCACAGGGCAATTGTAACTCCGTTTTATTACTTTTGGCTTTATTTTACCATTTTATTTGCTGTCTTTTGTCAGTATAACCCCAATAATAACAGCAAATTAACTTGTAATGGTTTTATTTATTAAGTGTAAAAACAAAGTATTTAGTTGTATTTTTAATAATATTCAAGGTTACTGGAAAATGAGTGAATGCAACTAAGAAGAATGATGACTGCAGAAGTGGAGGAAATGAGGGAACAGTCTATTTAGAATTGCCCCGCCTCAACCTTTGGCCCGCCCACTGTTTTTTTTTTTTTCCTTTGGCAAAATGGTACTCAAACCAGTCAAGTAATGTTTACTTGAGTTTTCTAAGTAACAAAGGCATAGCATGCAAATAGTTCAGATTACTAAATTGTTTTAAGTAAGTTCAACAAATTATTGGACATTAAGTAAAGTTTACTAAAAAAAGTCTTAGTAAGAACAGCTGTTGGATTTTACAGTGAGTTAACTGTTTGGTTACTGACATTCTTCAAAATATCTTCCCTTGTGTTAAGCTGGAGAAAGTAATTCATACAGGTTTGAAACAACTTGAGGGTGAGCAAATGAAAAAAATTTCATTTTAAAGTGAACTATCCCTTTAAGGTACGTTAGTGTAGGAAAGACAAAATATCAGATATACCCCAAAAAACCAAGACATGCAGGTTGATCTATAATATGCACTCAACCATACAACTACATCAGACATAAACAAATGTTTAATGAAGGAAGTGAATTTTCAGTTCGAGTGAAAACATTAACCGTCAGTTTTATAATGACTGTGTGTCAAGTGATCTGTTAAAGACAGATGTGAATGTACACAAACACACACCTTAATTGCAGTTTTCAGTTATTTTGTCGGACGGTCACATCCTGTTTCTGCATCGTTTGGAGCTCAAACAGACGACAGTTCCAGCGAACTGTTTACAGACAAACACTGAAAGGATCCGTCAGGAATGTAAGGAGTCCGTAAAGCAGGGATGGGCACTTCCAGTCCTGGAGGGCCACTGTCCTGCATAGTTTAGCTCCAACCCTAATCAAACACACCTGAACCAGTTTATAAATGTCTTCAGGATTACTAGCAAAGACACAAGATGGCAAGCCTGCAACCATTAGCCAAAAAAGTGTCACGGCTAATGCTAACGCTGGTACTCAGAAAAGGAGACCAGAGGCTGTTCATTTTTAATGAATGTCAATGAAGAAGAGGCTTCATTACACTAAATAAACCACATGTGTGAGGAAAGAGCTTATCGTCTACCTGTCTACTAATCTTCAGTTTTTTTTATGCTAAACAAAATATTTGTTGGGAACGATATATGTAGATTTTACTATTATAAACAGGTTATTTTAAGAGAAGGCAGATAAGGGAATGTAATGACAGGTGTGATTTAATTACCGCATTAGTAGTATTTAATTTTAGCACTATAGTATTTAATAGAAATATTGAGTGATATTTTGAGAACGAATGTAAAGTTTCTTGGGGAAAAAAGTTAACATTTTGCAAACTAATGTAAAGTTTCTTGGGGGAACGCAAACATTTTGAGAATAAACGTAACGTTTCTCGGAGAGCACAAACATTTTGAGAACGAACGTAAAGTTTCTCGGAGAGCGCAAACATTTTGAGAACGAACGTAAAGTTTCTCGGAGAGCGCAAACATTTTGAGAACAAACGTAAAGTTTCTCGGAGAGCGCAAACATTTTGAGAACGAACGTAAAGTTTCTCGGAGAGCGCAAACATTTTGAGAACGAACGTAAAGTTTCTCGGAGAGCGCAAACATTTTGAGAACGAACGTAAAGTTTCTCGGAGAGCGCAAACATTTTGAGAACGAACGTAAAGTTTCTCGGAGAGTGCAAACATTTTGAGAACGAACGTAAAGTTTCTCGGAGAGCGCAAACATTTTGAGAATAATCGTAAAGTTTCTCGGAGAGCGCAAACATTTTGAGAACGAACGTAAAGTTTCTCGGAGAGCGCAAACATTTTGAGAACGAACGTAAAGTTTCTCGGAGAGTGCAAACATTTTGAGAACGAACGTAAAGTTTCTCGGAGAGCGCAAACATTTTGAGAACGAACGTAAAGTTTCTCGGAGAGCGCAAACATTTTGAGAACGAACGTAAAGTTTCTCGGAGAGTGCAAACATTTTGAGAACGAACGTAAAGTTTCTCGGAGAGCGCAAACATTTTGAGAATAATCGTAAAGTTTCTCGGAGAGCGCAAACATTTTGAGAACGAACGTAAAGTTTCTCGGAGAGCGCAAACATTTTGAGAATAAACGTAAAGTTTCTCGGAGAGCGCAAACATTTTGAGAACGAACGTAAAGTTTCTCGGAGAGCGCAAACATTTTGAGAATAAACGTAAAGTTTCTCGGAGAGTGCAAACATTTTGAGAACGAACGTAAAGTTTCTCGGAGAGCGCAAACATTTTGAGAACAAACAAAGTTTCTCGGAGAGCGCAAACATTTTGTGAAGGAATGTAAAGTTTCTAAGGGAACAAACATTTTGCAGACAAATGTATAGTTTCTTGGGGGAAAGCAAGCATTTAAAAACAAACGTAAAGTTTCTCAAGAGAATGCAAAAAATGTTGCAAAAGAACAACGTTTCTCGGGAAAACGCAAATATTTTGCTAACGAAGCATTGACCTATTTTTCTTTTTTCAGTCAGCATGTCCCTTTAGGGGCTCTGTAGTCTGGTCAAACAGCATGAAGGTTGCTTTATAGCTCATCAGACTGAAATTAGCAGGAACTCACAGTTCAGTGAAGCAGTAGATGGGAAACCAATACTCTGATATATGCATTTATAAAATACACATGTACATATATTAAAATACATGTTGTCCTTGTGACAATTAAATTATTTAGCTGTATTTATTACCATGTAAAAATGATTTACTCATTAGGCACATATACTTTCATATAATATTTTATTAAACGTATATTATCTACTACTATATCTAATTTTTATTATTATACTACAATTATTATAAGCAATATATCAGTGAGATTTGTGATCTTTAAAATAACAATATCTAGTTTTCCATCGTATATTTTTAGTTCAAAGGGATATTTGAGACTTTGAGCCAAGGTTTTTTGAGAAAATCTTTAAAATAAGTGGAAAAAATATGGCAACATGTCTGATTTTGTGTGCCGACAAAGTACACAAGTGTGCACCAGTGTGTTTGTGTGTGAAACAGACGTGCAGCGGCGTGTGCCGTTATTAGAGTCGGTCATTCTAATTAAAACAGTCCAGCGCTGGAGCGACACCAGCAGAGACTCAGAGGACACACACACACACACACACACTGCTGGATGAATACTAATGACCCACAGCGGCTCTTACACGCCACTGATCCAGGGTCAAATCCTGCATGAGAACACCTCATTACAGTCATTATTACAGCTTCAGAGGAACTGATCCCAGAACACGAGTCCAGCAGGTCATTATTCAGTCCAAGCGGAGCTCTTCTTTGTGATTTGATATAGCTTCTTCTTTATGCGGCTGTCCTTTATGGGCAATAATTAGATTCTGAAGCCCCACCAGGAATTATAATCTCTCTCATCTCTTCTACCCTCTCTCGCCTTCACTACATTTCAATCTGAGGGATCTTTATCATGCACACACATCTTTAATATGCAACATAGGCTTGTAATTTATGACAAATTCCCTGAAAACACTAGAAGGAGAGAGAAAATCGTCTCTGAGATCCTCTAAAACTCACACGCACAAGCGCAGCAGCGCGTCAGAGGCCCTTCAGAATGAAACACAGCAGCAGAACACGTATTAAACTCTCCACTCTGCAATCAGATAGCCACTTAACCACAGGTTCAGGCCCAATTAAGTAATTAATCCACTCTGTGTTGTCATGAAGGGCATTAATGACTGTGAACTTCCTCCATTCCCACTGGACCATTAACGCAGGCTATTTATTGCCACCCCCCCCACCCCCACCCCATACACACACGAGTGAATCACACACACAAGCTCAAGTTCAGTCCTCATGCCTCAAACCATTTGTAAGCAACATGATGCGCAAGAACACTCACTTTATAGTGCATAAATGTAAAAGATTTAACTACACTCTAAAAAAGGCTGGGTTGTTTTAACCCAATGTTGGGTCAAATATGGACTAACCCAGCAATTTCCTTTACACACCCTTTACTGACTGCAGCGATTGGGTTGTTTTAATCCTGCGGTTGGGTTAAATATTTGCTTAAAACAACCCAATCGCTGGGTTAAACAAGCCAACTGTTTAGTCCATATTTGACCCAACATTGGGTTGTTTTTTACTAAGAATGTTTTAGAGTGTATGCATAACATGTCGCACGTCAAACGCTGTGTTTTTCAAAGCAATTCAAACAATTGATAACACAATTAATAACAAATATTATTATATATAATATTTACATTATAATTAAAAATTAATTTAAAACACACATACATAATATTATTGATTTATTATTGATATAATGAAATATAATAATATAAAATAATAAACATATATTACAATTGATATTATTGGACATAATTGTTATTATATTATTTAATTAAAATCAGTCGGTGTCACTTACAGCATCATATCTGAGCTGAGTCTGTGTCTGGCTCTCACTGGAACTGCACCTGTCACAAAAACATCAAGACACATTAAGATTTTCTTCTTAAAATTCTCATTTTGGTAATTTAATATGAGAAATATCCCCTGTGTCACCAAGAAGGGGAAAACCATCTAGATATCATAAACACACTGGAAGCTATCTGTGTTTGTCTCTCTGTATTCTGGCCCTGCGTCGTGCCCTTCCCTGCAGCGGTGTGTGTGTGTGTGTGTGTGTGTGTGTGTGTGTGTGTGTGTGTGTGTGTGTGTGTGTGTGTGTGTGTGTGTGTGTGTGTGTGTTCATGACAGATGCTCGTGTGTGTCTGTAGGCCTGACTTAAAGCTCTGTCGCTCTGCATACGTTCACACTGCACCATCACTAGAGGAGCTGGCGCTTCAAACCCTGACACAAACGTCCTTCCTCACAACCCTCCCAAACCCATCCTCTGTGCTTTACGACTAAAAGACATCCGATCTGCCATCTCAGCCATCAGCTTCTTTCAAGTTTAACCTTGAATCCAATCAGTTCATACAGTCAAATAAACCAAACTGTTAAGAGATCCGCTGTTCTGGAGCAAGCTTCATGTCATATGGTTCTTCACTGAACAAGAAGCTTTATAAAGTGAAGGCTGGATTTCCTCTATCCCTCTTTAAAAGATCTCGTCTTAGAGGTTTGTCTGTATCAGTTTCAATGGATCTATACCGCATCTGTGCTCAAGACAAAGGAAGAGTCTCTCCACATTTCAAAGCCACTCGAGTGAGAGCAGAACCCCATTAGGAAGTTCATTTGGTCTCTATATGGAGGACAAGCATTTGTTCTGTCCTGACTTCAGGTTATATTACACACCCTTTACTGACTGCTGAGACTCTAGACCTGTGGGAACCAGCGATCCACCGCCTCGCTGTTTAGCCAACACACACATAAACACCAGTCGTGCCACGAGATCTCGCAATATTACAATTTGATTTAAAAAAATCCTTGATTTCAATTTAACCGGAAGTGGCGCATTCCACATACGAGAATCCATGAACTGCATTATTAGATTGTTTATTAAGGCTGCATGATATATTAAAGCATTAGAAAAATCCTAATATAGCATAGTGCCATCATATATAAACCTAAACTAACACAGGAGAATACATCAGTGTATTTCTAAATATGCAAACTGTTATTCACGCGCTTTTATAACTCTCGTTCTGAGTTTACATGTTCTTGTTCAGGACATTACAGTGACTGTAGCATTTCTGTCTTAAAGAAGTGGCCAAATATTCAAGATTAAGTGGACACTTGATTGAAATGTATGGCCGATTTAAAGGTCCTGTTCTTCGCGATTCCATCTTTTAAACTTTAGTTAGTGTGTAATGTTGCTGTTAGAGCATAAATAATACCTGTAAAATTATAAAGCTCAAAGTTGAATGCCAAGCGAGATATTTTATTTAACAGAAGTTCCCTTTAAAAGCCTACAGCGATCGGCCGGTTTGGACTACACCGCTGCACTTCCTGCTGTGATGACGTCACTAGAACCTCCGCCCACAAGAACACGCAAAATAGGGGGCGTGGTCTCGCTGCTCTCCCACGTGGAAAAGAGCGCGCATTCAGCGCTTGCATCTCCCCGTTATGGTAAGAGGCGGGACCTTTCCGGGCAAAGTGCGCTAAGCTGCTGTCCAATCACAACACGGGAAGCGCTGGCCCAATCAGAACTCGTTACGTGTTTCTGAAGGAGGGACTTCATAGAACAAGGAAATCATCAGGCCGTTTTTAGGACAGAGGAAACAGCGTGCCAGTAAAAAATACTGTGCTTTTTACACGCGAAACATGAACTCATGTTATATTGCACACTGTAAACATAATCAAAGCTTCGAAAACACGCGAAGAACGGGACCTTAAAAAAAAAAAAGATTTGATCATGCTGTAAAGTGTCACAACAATAATCACAAAGCCGTTGGCACCCTCTGCACGCATTTGTTATAATATGTAATAATTTCTTTATAATATATATATTACATTTTGTATTATGTATGTATTAGTGCTAGCAAATTGATTAATCTAACATTTAACGTGTGTGTGTGTGGTATATGTACACACACATATATTATATTATCAAAAACTTTTATTATGTTACATGCAATTAATTGATTTGACAGCACTTATTATGTATTATAACAGTCGATCAATGAAACCATAAAATGACTTGCTTTGATCCTTTATTTAGATGAATTATTATTGCCTCAGTGTTATTACATTTGCATTTTAAAGTCTATTTTTATTACCACAAAAAATATCCGATTACTCAGTCGATTTGTCAAAATAATTGACCCATTATTTACAGTCCTAGATTAGTTAAATGATAAGTAAATGCACATGCATTATTCAGCATTTTGTGACTGTGAATTTTTCCAGTCATATTTTGCCACTGAAGATTTCTTAAATATAGTGTTTCTTAAAAATATTCTCATCTCGTTCACATGAACTCCTTACCGTGTATCATCTTGTATCATCACACCCCTAATAAATACATATGTTGTGGCAAAAACACATGAAATGCCCTGCAAATCAGTGCAAACGGTCTAAAATGTTTTTGCAGTGATGTTACCACAGTAAAATCATGGTAGCACACCAGACGTACAAAACTCACCGGCATGAGTTTCCAGGTTTCCAGGGCGTTGCTATGTTTTTGCCAGGTGTTCTCTTACTGTCAAAACATTATTACTGTCGAAATATTATAGATATATTAGATATTTATAATTCTATGGTGTTAGATATGTTGCTCTGCACTTCTGAGAGGTTGTTAGTGTGTGTTGTTGGAGGTTGTAAAGAGGAAAGAAGAGCCTCTATGAAAAGCGAGAAGAAATTAAATGTGAATCATTTGTAGAACAATGAAAACGAGGCTGACAAAATAGACAGCAGGGCAGGGAAACAAAGAAAGCAAATAGGAGCGATTGAGACACACATGACTATATCAATGTTGGCACAGCGGGCAGCACCGGCTCTGAGATGCCAGTCTTCTGCACGGCAGGAAGAGAAGTAGCAGCTTCGCCCCGTTCGCTGTGGGTTTCCGTGGCAACGGAAGCGAGGGATGAGCGGAGAGAAAACTCTGGAAGGGATGACAGACACACTGGATAAGCAGAAGAAAACAGTGCGCTCTATCAGAGCAAGAAATAAATTGACTGCCGCTCCACTTTCACTGACCCTGTTCTGTCGCCCCTACAGTTCTGTTTAAGATACAGATGAGAAGATGCAGATGAGATAAACTAGGTGTTATTCACAGACACACAAATTATCTGTCAAGAACTTGAACAAAAGGAATATATAAGAAACTACAGCTCTGGAAAAAAATTAACCCCTCGTGTGCAGCTTAACGGCAGTTTGGGCAAGTGTGCACTACAGATATACGTGTGAATGACAGATCTGAACATTATAAAGAGTGTTCTTTGATCGCTCTCTATAGTTTAATCATTTAAATAACAGATTTTTTTCATGCTACTAACATAAACGATGTGAAGTTTTAGTCTTTTTAGTCACTGGCTTGATTCACTGATGCATCAAGACGGCCAGCGGCGGGACTGACAGTATGAAACGATTTAGAAAGAAAGTCTGTGTGAACTTTAATGATTAGCTACACATCAGAACTCACTAATCCCAGATCAGGCATTAATGAACACTGTTACTCACTGTTTGTGGCGGTGCTGTCGCATCCATATGGTAAAGCCTGAGCTGACATCCACTGATAAACTGAATCCTTTCTCTACTAATTCTCTGGGCGGGCAAAGCAGAGGAAGAGGAGGAAACCTTTCCTGATGACGTCATAACAGGAGAATTCAGGATCGGCTCGTCTGAGCTCTCATTTTCTCAAAGGCAGAGAAAGACAGCCTGAACTCGCTTTACACAGATCCACATTTCTAGTCTCTTGGGGACAATGTTCAGGTTAGGGGAACTCATATTAATGTTGAAAAACCTCATCAAATAAAAATTTCATGCCATGGGGCCTTTAATTTTTTCCAGAGCTGTATATTTTATATTTTACATAGCCCCCACCAAATTCCCATTAGAGCAATTTTTTTTTTACACCCTGCCAATGTTTGAAGAGCAGGACCGAGTGTTGTGGACCTGAGCACGGCTGCTGGAGCGATTGTTAAACAAACACCCGCCTCGCGAATACTGGGACTTTTATTATGACTGGATGGGACACAGTCGCCGGGCGCCTGCACTGATCCGCTCTTCTGGTTATGATTTTGAGGTAATGCAGCTCTGTTTATCATATTAGATACATTTAAGTGTGTTTAAAACAATGTTATGACGTTACTCCATGCGTTCACTTGTTCACACTGCTAAGAATAAAGCGCTCCTGCCAAATAAAAGCCGAAACCGAGGGTAACGCAGATATGACGCGATTGACAGGCGACTCCGTCAAATACAATGCTGAAACGTCCCTGTCCTTTGTTAAAATAGCAATTTTCTCACAATTTACAAATAGTTGGAAACATCTGGGATATTGTAGGTACTCAACTGAACAAAATATATAACACTGGCCTAGTGGTTTTTGGATATTTTACTGCAAAAATACTACATAGTGCACCTTTAAAAAATACTATGCAACGCGTTTTATGTGATATACCGTGCTTATTTGCATGAAAATACATGCAAAACATCCTAAGTGTGCTAAAATTTCCATAACATGTATTTCAAGTAAACCAAATCATAAATAATACTTTTTTAATAAATACAAAAATTCTTTTTTGAGGATGAAATCTGACCTGAGCATGTTTTCTGAGCTTCTCCCACTCTTCTCATTAGACTGCACACTGTCACAGGTTCTGTTTAAACAAGTAATACGCAGCAAAAGCCAGACTCTGAATAACAAACAGCTCTATAAATCACCCTCCTCTCTCTGTCACATTCGAATGCTGCGCGCGCTGAGCCGTGGTAAATCATGCTTGCGCTATACAGATTTTAACAGGACACGCGTTTAGACATCATCAGTATGAATGAAGTGAGGTTCACAGTTTGAACAATCAATTCATTTAGAGGGTTTGTAAAACAGCATCAATCGTGTTGTGTTTGCCACCAGTGTGTGACACCAGGCGATACGGGTTTAGATGAAAATCGTGCACGACTGCGAACTGAGCTGCATCAAATGATGTGCTGAGGCCCGTTTTAAAGAAACAGTCGGACGCCCCCCATGAGGTATACTTTATAATCTTATATTTCACTCTATATTGTCTTTTTAAAAATCCATTCTATCTACAGCTATCCACACATTATATCATTAATTAGAGCTTATAACTGATTAATCGCCTAAGTCACTAAATATTAGCTTCTTCTTTTTTTAACTGTTGTATAAAATTAATATTACATTTGCAAATGTACTGATATTCAGGAAACAGAACATTTGCTTGGGTGGTATTGCTAAAATATTATCAAAAATAACTCATACTGGGACATTATTTGCCTTGTATCTTAAATCTTGGGGGATTTTTATTAATTTTGCCCAGACCTCATCATTTCCGACCCTAGTCTACGCAGCGTGACGGGCGACTGACTTTTTTTCCCAAGAAGCAGAGCGCCTGTTGTGAGGTCTGTTTCAAGTGAAACGTAGCTTGAATTTTACATCATTGATGGTTTTGAGTCTCACTTTTATACCCACATGACAAAAAGAATTAAAAAATTAACTTTTTAATGAATTAATTCATTAAAATATTGCTCTTTCTACATAAAAATATTGCCTCGCTGTCCCACTTACATCTTAAACTCGCAGTCAGAGTCAGTAATGAGTTCTCACAACGAAGTCACTGGTCTGCGATCTCCCAGAATGCCTTGCATGTTTAATTCATGGTGTTTTACAGCACAGCAGTGGGCAAAATGTATTTACCCGCTCTCTCTGCAGTTCCTCCCACCAGAGACCGTAAACAGACTTTGAATATCAAATGGATGTCTTCTCAAAAAGAAAGGGCACAATCTCATATTAATGATGTATGTGCATATTTGAATATGAGCATTGAGTTGTGAATACTAATTTCAGCTTAGTTTGTGAGGTTTGCAGAAATGAGGAAAATACGTATTCACTCAGCATGGTAGAAATGTGTATGTGTCTGCTTTAATGGCCTGCCAGATAAAAACATGTCAGATTAGATAGTCAGATCACACAGAAATAAAGAGTTCACAAAATGTTATTTGAAGCAATATATACACAGTATATGTATTAAACTTATATCCCAATTTCTCTATAGAATAAATGAATGGAACAAATTAGTTAGAAAATAAAAAAATAAAATGCATAAATGTTGCAGGATGAGTTGTATAAGTTTTTGGGGTTTATACTTTATTTATTACATTTTTTTTATAAAAAAAAATAATAATTATTATTATTTAAATACATTTTCAGTAAAGTATTAAAAAACCACTTGGCCAGTGTTATATATTTTGTTTAATTGAGTTCTTTCAATATCCCAAATGTTTCCAACCATTTGTAAATCGTGAGAAAATTGCTATTTTAACCAATGAACCGGGACATCTGAGGGATTCGCCTGTCAGTTGCGTCATATCTGTGTTACCCTCAGTTTCCGGATTTATTTTGCTGAAGCGCTTTACTCTTAGCAGTGTGAACAAGTCACAGCAGCCGATGAGCGAACGCACAGAGTAACGTCATATTATTTTAAACACTGTATCTAATATGATAAACAGAGCTGCGTTACCTCATACTGATGACCGGAAAAGCAGAAATGGCGCCGGCCACTGTGGCATAATAAAAGTCACGTTTATCTCATTAACAATCGCTCCAGTGGCCTTACTCAGCTTTACAACACTCTTTCCTGCTCTGCTTCATAACGTTAATAATCACATGCATCGACATGATTTCTGCCCGAGTCCTATCCCGATTCTTTTCCATCGGCTGTGAGGTGAAGACCACATGTCCCAAGATTCTGCGCTCAAACTTGCTGTCATCAAACTATGACTTTGTTTTGAAGAGGCGACTTCTAGCGGATGAAAAATGTACACAGTGCACCTTTAAGTTTACCTGAAACTAGGCTGGGATTTTTTATTTTCCAGCATGCTTTTGCCCATGCCACTCGAAAGGGATGCTAAAAATGCAAAAAAAATTAAGTGTTATATTATGTTTTTTGTGCAAGATTAATGGTAAAGGAGATTTAGAAATGATTACTGTTTTGTTATGCTAGAAGAGTTTCTGCTCATGTGAGTTTTTGGAGAGTTACTGCCTGGTTTGAGAGCAGGTAAGTTACATGTTTTAAGTTGCTGTACTCATTCAGTAAGTGCTATAACATGCTATTGTTAACATTAGCAAATTAACAAGTTGGCATTTTCTGAATTACTTTGTTAAAGTTAGCAAAATAATTATATTGAGATAACCTGATAATTTTAAGTTAAATGTATAAATTAGTGTACTCAAATATTTCAAGTTAAGAACAAAATAAAAATCTTACTTAAACTTTTTTGAGTCAACTTAGGTTTAACAGTGAAGTAAAAAACTCATAAAAAATATACAAACTCATTCGATAAGCAAGGAAAATAACTCAATATTTTATGTTAAATGGTATCAAAATGAGTTAGCTAACTCAGTACTTCAAGTTAGGAGCAATTAACATGCATGAGTACTACAAACTCAAAACTTGATAGATCTGCTAACTTAAAATTGGGAACTTCATAAATCCAAAACACACACACACACACACACACACACACACACACACACACACACACACACACACACATATAATTATATATTAACATAATTAAAAGTCCACATCACAAATGTTGCAGGACAGAAGTGTTTGGGGTTTGTTGAAATCATCAGCCCTAAATATGAGCAATAATAGGAGTTTAAAGCATTTCCACTTCAGCTCCAACAAAAATAACTGAACACTGTGAGAGCAAAGCAAACAACAGCAAAGTCTGACTCCTGTGATAAACAGACGTACAAACAAACAAACGTGTTTATGCAAAGCACCCATGATCCTGGTGTTGAGCGGGGAGCTATGAGGTCTGTTCACACATTTATATGCACTAAAATGCCAATTTAACCCACTTTATCGTGGGCCACGTCTTCTCGAGCATTTAATAAAACAAAGGGCTGTGGCTAAACCCAGAGTGTGCCGATTTCCATGGCAACCACATGAATTGCGACTGTGCCTGCTGAATCCCGTATTCTAGGGAGCCAAAAAAAGGCCGGGAAAACTCCCACCAGCGCACACTATCGCTCCAGAACACACCTGATCGCCACGGATTACCGCTAATGAACACCAAAGCACGGTGGCAAAGCCCTCTAATTCTTCAGAGCATTAAATGTAATTAAATGTAATCACATAAGGTTTTTAAGTTAATTGAATAGCTCCGTAAAACGTATGTATTGTGTGTTTTTTTCCCAGGTGGCAGCAGGTTTGGGTTGTAATATCTCTGGGTTCAGAGAGACTGAACAGTGTTTAAATCCAGGCACATCTGTGCGGAGGTAAAGTAATGGCCCTGTGGGAAGAGAGACGCTGAATACTAATCAAGGATTTTGTAGGAAGCTCCTCTTTACGAGCTCCAGAGACGACGGATTTAGTCAAACGTCCTCTAGTTTTCTGATCTCCACAGACAATACTTGCATTGATTAGCTGCATCTACAGAAGAGCTTTATGAGATGCGGGAGATGATAAATGTCACCTCTTTATAAAGTGCCACCTGTTTATTCCACATCACTTATCGCAAAGCCAAGTAAACCAAAACACCCTAACCACCACCTAGCAACCACCCAGATAACACCCTAGCAACACCCTAGCAACCAGGCATTACAGCCTTTTTGTAATGCAGACCGAGGAAAAGTTTTCCATTGCGGTACATCCTATTAGATTAAGCTTCATATCAATCTAACTGATTAATGCTATTTTCTATTTCATCAGGATCAATGGAGGAGCCCAACTGACTGATTGGATTAGTTTCTAAAACATGGGACATTTCTAAAACATTTCTCAGGGACGGACGTTCTGATTGGCTAAAAGGATTAATTGCTGAAATGCTCAGCAGCATCGCTGGACGTATTCCCATAAAACAAGCATAATAACAATATATTTTGGATGTATTGCCACTTTTTATTTGTTTATATTGTACATTTTAATAAACACATTTTTCATAAAATATTCTTTAACATATATCACTTATCATCACTTATATTTTGGGATAATAATATTGATTATAAGCGCTAAATCGCACATTTTATTTTCAAACGTGTTTTCATGCTACATATCTGTGAAGTTCGTGAAGAAAAATGGAATAAAATTCTAAATAGAATTACTAATGTTTTATTATTATTAAATAGAATTAATTATGGGATTTTATTTTCTTATAAAAAAATATATATATATATATATATATATATATATATATATATATATATATATAATATACACTATAATTATTAAAATATGAAAACTTTATAAAAATACATATTTTATCCCCAATAGATTTAAAATTTATATTGATTATAAGCAATTGTTCTGTGCTCTACACCGAGTTTCGATCTGTCTTCATTTTCTTTGGCTATTAAAAAGCCGTCCAGTTCAGATGCAAAAGCTGATCAAGGGTCTTAGTGCATAATTCATGTCGTGAGGCGCTTTAGAAAGAACTCGACTGCTCCAGAAACATTTCCTTCAAATAGAACTTTTATCAACTCGCTTTCCTCCACGGACCGGATGAAAGATCGCATCCCTGTTATGAATTAATAACATCAAACGCTTTTATCATTCAGGACCCGGAGGAGGAAAAAAGCTCCGAGCTACAATTAAAGAGGTGCGGCTAATGCTCGGCACGATCAAATTATGTTCAGAAGCGGAAGTCTCAATAACAAAGACAGATTCTTTATGTCCATAAGTGAAGAGCTGTCTTTTTTGTAGTTACGAGTTGTTAAGAGGAAATGCCAAGTCAAACTATTAAGACCCTCGGGGGAATTAATGGAGGTTTCATTAGTATTAGTTGACAACTTCTGGATATTGATGGAGAAAACTGGGTTCGGCCTGATTCATTTCAACCATTCTGAATCAAAAACAACCATTAGAGATTGTGTAAAATAAATTCTATGGTGTGTGTGTCTGGATGCGGGTGTCTATATGACCTATATATGTAGTTAATTATAATTAAGGCAAATATAATAGCAGTCATTACACAACACTTGTGGTCCCAGTGGGCAGCTACTTCTCTGTGACTAATTAACACATTTGAACAAAGTATCTTTAGTATCATGTTTTAACAATATTGTGTTTATTAAGGCAATATTAAAATCATTTACTCACCCTCATGTTCTTCCAAACACGTACAACTTGCTTTCCCCTGTAAAACACAAACATAAATGTTTTATTGAGAAGGTTTTCTTTCATTTTAAGTTCTCTTCAATAGATCCCGAGTCTTTGACACAAACGCAATTCATCCACACTGTGAGTTTAACCGTTCTTTACGGCCCTTTAACCGACCAGACAGCTTATAAATCTCCACAAAATAAGTCTCAAAAGTTATCAAAGATGCAACAACATGTTCATATATATTTTCGATGCCGAGAACAAATTGCAAATGGCTGTGCATTTAATATATATATATATATATATATATATATATATATATATATATATATATATATATATATATATATATATATATATATATATATAATTTATTTATTTATTTATTTGTTTGTTTGTTTGTTTGTTTGTGTAACGATGATGAGCAAAAAAACACGTTTAGTTTTTTTATGTTGCATGCAATGGTAATTTGAAGTTTGACAGGTAGTGTTAACTCACCAAACAAAAATGTTCTACCATTTTGCTAACATTTCCATTAAGTTCTAAAATCTTTTTCTGAATGTTCTCTGAACTGTTTTAAAATTTTTGGAATGTTAAAGGAACATTCCATTTTATCATTCTGCAATTAGCATGAGAACGCTACTGTACTCTGAACATTCTCAAACAAGTATAGGAACATTTAAAAACGTGAGATGAATGTTCAACTAAAATGTTTCAGAAAAAAATGTATTCTATAAAATTAATGTTATTATTAAAGACTATTTTTAAAGACTAACTTCGAGCAAACGGAAAGGTACGTTACTGGACTGCTAGCTGTGATGTCATGTTCAGGTTTCCAGAGCTTGCTTATATTGCTCGCCTTTTTCCTTAAATATAATATTTTGGCAGCTTGTCTATATCATTTGCTTATTTTAGCTGCTTAGCTCATGTGGAGTAAGTAAGAGGAAACCAGGGCAACATTACAGCCACCACCCAACTTAGACACATCCTCAGACACACCTAGAGACAGTAATACTATCTGAGACTACACACACACACACACACACACACACACACACACACACACACACACAGCCAGAGGCCTAGTATGGCTGATCCATCTGATACAGTTACTAGGAAAAGTGTCTTTTGTCACATTAGCTGGTTGCCAGTGCTGCCAGGCATAAATCAGCCAAGATCTGTGTGTGTGTGTGTGTGTGTGTGTGTGTGTGTGTGTGTGTGTGTGTGTGTGTGTGTGTGTGTGTGTGTGTGTGTGTGTGTGTGTGTGTGTGTCCTTGTTTATATTAAATTGTGGGGACCAAATGTCCCCATAAGGATAGCAAAACCTGCACTCAGTTATATTGTGGGGCCAGCCAGAGGTCCTCACTTTTCAAAAAGCTTATAAATCATACAAGATGAGTTTTTTGAGAAAGTAAAAATGCAGAATGTTTCCTATGATGGGTAGGTTTAGGGGTGTGGTGTGTGTGTGTGTGTGTGTGTGTGTGTGTGTGTGTCCACTTACCGGCTCTCAGTGGAGAAACTCCCAGTTGTGCGTCACAGTTACTGTTGTCATGGCAATTGCTAAATTCTGACACCCTGTATTTAGAGGATTACCAGAGAAATACTGAGTGACAGTTTCACATTAAAGGAATACACTTTTACAAATAAAAGTTCTTTATGGTTCCATGAACATCCATGGAATCTTTCCATTCCACAGAAGGTTCTTTATAGTGGAAAAAGTTTCCTTAGAATAGATTTTTAGAATGTTCTTCACTCTAAGAAAAAAAAAGGGTTGACTGAAAGGTTATTTGGGAAACATAAATGGCTCGTCTGGCATTACTGCTAAAACTCTTTTGAAATTTATAAGCGTGTATAAAGAAAGACATGAAACACGATTGTTAAGTGATTTCTACAGTGAAACACCATAAAAATGCTGCAAAATCTGTGCTCTATAATCCACAGCTGTGTCCGAACCTTACATCACCAAGTGCAATGCAAAGTGTGGGATGCAGTGGGGAAAAGCGCGCCACCACTGGACTCTAGAGCAGAGATGTGTTCTCTGGAGTGACCAATCACGCTTCTCTGTCTAGAAATCCAATGGACGAGTCTGGGTTTGGCGGTTGCCAGTAGAACGGTACTTGCCTGACTGCATTGTGCCAAGTGTAGAGTTTGGTGGAAGGGGGATTACGGTGTTGGGTTGTTTTTCAGGTGTGGGGTTGTTTTTCATCTTAGTTCCAGTAGAAGGAACTCTTAATACTTCAGCATACCAAGACATTTTGGACAATTCCATGCTCACAACTTTGTGGAAACAGTTTGGGGACGGCCTCTTCCTATTAGAAGTTTGGTGTGGAACTTGACTGGCCTGTCCAAAGTCCTGACCTCTG
This sequence comes from Pseudorasbora parva, assembly GCF_024679245.1. Taxonomy (NCBI): domain Eukaryota; kingdom Metazoa; phylum Chordata; class Actinopteri; order Cypriniformes; family Gobionidae; genus Pseudorasbora; species Pseudorasbora parva. The sequence continues at coordinate 39,555,945 of NC_090191.1, forward strand.
CTGTTTCATACCAGAATAAACACACTAATAGAATTTAAAAGCCACTTATCTTCCAACAAAAGTATTTGAGGTGTGTTTAGAGGTTCCTCAATTCATCCGAAATAATAAAAACACAGGGTACCGTGTCGTCACTTGGTTACCATGACAACTGATCATCTTTCCTCTTTGCTACAGCAGCGAAGTATAGGAAAATGCCAGTGCAGGTCGAGAGGCGTCCACACCCACCAAATTACCAGCCTGAGAGTTTAAACAGACTATAGTATTTAAAAGATTCTGATGTTTTTGTGCTGAAAAAAACTTCCACACACACTTCAGATGCCCACAAAGAGCTTTTCATTTGAACACACACACACACAGATGGATGGATGGATGGATGGATGAGAGGGTGGGTGGATGAGTGGGTGGATGGATGGATGGATGAGTGGGTGGATGGATGAGAGGGTGGGTGGATGAGTGGGTGGATGGATGGATGAGTGGGTGGATGGATGAGTGGGTGGATTATTGAGTGGGTGGATGGATGGATGGATGAGTGGGTGGATGGATGAGTGGGTGGATGGATGGATGGATGGATGAGTGGGTGGATGGATGAGAGGGTGGGTGGATGAGTGGGTGGATGGATGGATGAGTGGGTGGATTATTGAGTGGGTGGATGGATGATGGATGAGTGGGTGGATGGATGAGTGGGTGGATGGATGAGTGGGTGGATGGATGGATGGATGGATGAGTGGGTGGATGGATGGATGAGTGGGTGGATGGATGGATGGATGGATGGATGGATGGATGGATGGATGAGTGGGTGGATGGATGGATGGATGGATGAGTGGGTGGATGGATGGATGGATGAGTGGGTGGGTGGATGGATGGATGGATGGATGGATGGATGGATGGATGGATGGATGGATGGATGAGAGGGTGGATGGATGGATGGATGGATGGATGGGTGGATGGATGAATGGATGGATGAGTGGGTGGATGGATGGATGGATGGATGAGAGGGTGGGTGGATGAGTGGGTGGGTGGATGGATGGATGGATGGATGGATGGATGGATGGATGGATGGATGGATGGATGGATGGATGGATGAGTGGGTGGATGGATGAGTGGGTGGATGGATGGATGGATGAGTGGGTGGATGGATGGATGGATGGATGAATGGATGGATGAGTGGGTGGATGGATGGATGGATGAGAGGGTGGGTGGATGAGTGGGTGGATGGATGGATGGATGGATGGATGGATGGATGGATGGATGGATGGATGGATGGATGGATGGATGGATGGATGGATGAGTGGGTGGATGGATGAGTGGGTGAATGGATGGATGAGTGGGTGGATGGATGAGTGGGTGGATGGATGGATGAGTGGGTGGATGGATGAGTGGGTGGATGGATGAGTGGGTGGATGGATGGATGGATGGATGGATGGGTGGGTGGGTGGATGGGTGGATGGATGGATGGATGGATGGATGGATGGATGGATGGATGGATGGGTGGGTGGGTGAGGCAAAAAAAAACAATACGGACTGATCCAGTGTCGCAGTGCATGTCAAACTTATTAGTGTCAGGAAAGATTCCTTACTCTGTTCTGTACTGGTTTTCCTAACTGGGAATGCTACGGAATACTGGTTCCTTCATTTAGAACATTCCAGAATGGATGCAAAACATCCTTTAAACATTCCATTAGCTACAGTGACTTTCTGTTTCATTTACCTTTATTTATACAGTTTTAGTGTGTGTGTGTGTGTGTATACAAAAAACACATTTTATATAATTATATATTATATATTATATTTATAAATATATTATATTATTATATTAAATCATTTGTACTATTTTTTATTAAGTATATCAATATTATATTAATAACACCATACTATTTTTATTTCCATTAAAATATTATAAATATATGTGTAAAGATGTATTCTTTCATTTTAATATATTTTATTTTTGAATTATAAACTGAAAGCGCGTGCTCTGCGTGTGTTTTTGCCGCTCATTTGTCACCCTCACCACTCAGTTCATGCAAATGCAATACAATTCAGTATATAAAATTACCATCTTATTCCAACTATATTTCCTAACCAGGTTGACACAGATCATAAAGACATGAAAAGTATAAATATGAATTGAAATGTAATTTCAGCGTGGAACCCTGAGAGGCACATTTAGGAAATGAATATTAAGTTAATGTGACAGCTTATCTCTCTGGAAGGAGCTTTTATTGAAACTATTAAACTAAGCTTAACGACTGCATCTTTTATTCATGAGAATGGCGGCGTGTACGGAGAGGCCAGGAGATGAGCTCTTTAAAAAGACACCTGACGAGGAAGGTACTTCCCAGACCCGAAGGAAACCTTGAATTTGTGTTGTACATTATTGCATTTTAAAAAATGCATGAATTATTTTCTCAATTCAGACCTACAGGTGGCATACAGAAGACATCATTATGAAATAGATTTCTGCTCTCAGTGAGAACAGACCATTTACTCGATGCTGGAAATGTCCATTAATTTTTAATATTACAGCAGGTTGGAGCCAATTGTTCCGCACATTTAATACAATAGGTGTCTATATAATGTATTACATAGCAGAATAAATCTGTTAGATTACGCCGTACCAAGGCTGTATTTATTTGATCAAAAATACAGGAAAAATTGTGAAATATTACGATTTAAAATAACTGTTTTCTTTGTGAATATATAGTAAAATGTAATTTATTCCTGTGATCAAAGCTGAATTTTCAGTGTGTGTGTGTGTGTGTGTGTGTGTGTGTGTGTGTGTGTGTGTGTGTGTGTGTGTGTGTGTGTGTGTGTGTGTGTGTGTGTGTGTGTGTGTGTGTGTGTGTGTGTGTGGTACATGTTGAAGCAGTGTCATGATCAGAAATCACCTTGTAAGGACAGTGAGATGATTGTCAAACAGATCCACACATGCAGTGACTGGGCTGCTCAGACCGCTTTAATGCTTACTGTCATGCATACAGACATGTGTTCTGCTTTAATGAAGAAGGAGAAATCCACCCCAGGCCAACAACGCCTGCGACTTGCTCCATACAAAAGGCTCTTTATGCACACACGCACACACACACACACACACACACATACACACACACACAACCAGCTAAAACAGCAACGGGCTAAATTTATGCTCATATGAGCTTCTTATTGTCCTGTTCACTCAAAAAAGAGTGAAAGATCTTTGTGTTTTCAAATCATATGAACATCTACCCTTTCTATTTGAGTTCTGATGTTTCAAAGAGAGCGAGAGAGAGCAAAAACAAAAAGCTACATTTGAACAAAAGACCTGTAGATGTGAAGTGGTTAATTGCATCCCTGCTGTATTTAGAGATTAATCATCACTATTGTACTTCAGACAGTATCTGGTCATCATCAGCACGCGCATTCATGTCCCGCTGCAGGAGGCATTTGTTCAGAAGATTTAGACAAGAGGACATCTGAATGCCAACCGATCGGCAGACAGTCCAGAAATATGAATTTCTAGTCAACTCAAATGTGAATGGCACTATTTACACCATGATACTGGTGTGATCGGGTGTCTATGCTATTAAGTCGATATTAAGTCCTAATGCAATGGGATGCGATGGCTGTTGCTTTGGTGTTGCTATCCAGTGCGTGTCTAAATTAAATCTGTTCATCATAAAAAGCAATTGAGTCTGTTCAGAAAATTTGGACTAAACCACTTGATTAATATAGTTTAACTCTTCTTTTTTTATCTCTTCATGAACTTTTTGAAGCGACAAAGTGGTAGTTGTGTGAACTGACAAAGAAGGGTAGGAATCGCTCAGATGTCACTTTAAATATTTTCATTCGTGTCTCGAAGATGAACAAAAGTCTTACAGTCATGAGCATCACTAAGCTCTTTTCTTCAGCCCAGCCCAACTCCGTTATCTGTTCACTCATTTGTGATCTCTTTAGTCTCCTATTAAACATATGAAACCGGCAGCAGGCTTCAGTCTTTAGTCTGCGTTAATCAGAGTCTTCTTCAATCCGCAGCAGTGCCGAGCAGAACTCACATCAGAAGCAGAGGACAAGGATATTTGAGACAACCAATCAAATCAAAGTGGGGAGGCTTTATGTTCACGGAAGCTGCTGAGCGCAAATTTTAGCAGCGTGACTCGGCGCTTCAGTTAACGTAAGTGTGAAATAATGCGTAAGTAGCTAAACTATACATTTCATATTTGAGAGCTGTCTTAGGTCAGAAATGTTAAAGAAATAATCAGGCAAACTAATTAACTTTTGTCTAAATTCAACACTTTTAATTGAAAATAGGCCTAATGTAATGCGATTCATGTAATGTAATAATTCGTGACTGTCATTGAGAGGGGACAGGATTTATTAACAAAGCCATTTTCATTAGATTAGGCATAAGATTTATAACGATTGTGTACATATTATACATTTATATAATACAATTTGTAGCATTCAGTAAATTAAAAAAAGCTCATCCTTAGGAGTGGAAGAAAAAGAAAGAGTGATGGAGATGAGAGAAAATGAAAGAGGGATGCTGATGAGGAGAAAACAGGACTTAACAATTAATCTACTGCCCACTGACATGGTTTTAAAGCTTTTTCTTTTCCCTTTTTTTGGCCTTCAAACGTCCTGAAATGCATATATGTAGATCAGAGAAATCTAAATGTTCTCGGGGGAGCCTCAGACCTCAAATTTGGGACATCTGTGATTATAAAGCCCTGCCTACGGCCCTGTATTAGGCATAAGATTCATTACAGTCGTAATTAATGTGTTCATATTGTGAATGAACTTAATAAACTACCTAGCCATCCTGGTAGCTTTCATAAATATCAGTTGAAGAGACTATATCATTTAAAGCTCAGCTTTAGGAGGGGAAGAGACAGGACAAGAGAAAAACAAAGAGAAAAAGAGAGATGTGGACATGAAGAGAGACAAATAATCTACTGCCCACTGGCATGGTTTTAAAGCTGTTGTTATCTATTTTTGAGCCCTCAAAACATCTTTAAATGTACATATGTAGATCGGAGAAATCAACATTTGTACGCAGCAGCAGTCCCCCGAAACCCCTAACTACCTCACATGTGGGACCGCAGTGATTATAAAGGGGTAAAGGATGTAGAATATGGTCACGCAGAATAACGCATTAATATGGGATTTATAAGTACTAATAAGCAGTTAATATCCTAGTAATATGCATGCTAATAAGCAACTAGTTAATAGTGAAAACTGGAAGAGTTCAGATTTTTTAATCATACCCTCATTGGGGCTGAGCCCCTCTAGAATCTTATTTGTCATTTTAACAGTTGGAAACAGAGTGTAAAAGTGCACTTTATAGATCACTTATCCTCTATAGACCATGATAAGCCACTACACTGTCAGAAAAAAAGGTACATTTCTGTCACTGGAGCAGTACCCTAAGGTACAAAACTTCAAAGGTACTACTATGTAACTTTAAGATACTAATATGCACTCTTAATGTGTACCTTTTAAGGTACTAATATGACATTTAGGGGTGAGTAAAGTACAAAGATTTAAGTAAGGTACCTTTTCACTTTTGTACCTTAGGGTACCGCCCCAGTGAGAGCACTGTACCTTTTTTCTGAGAGTGTAGTCGACGCCAAGCTTAAAGCTTCATGGTTAGAGCATTAAAGTCGACTACTCCGTGCAACCCCTACTTTGGGCCGAATTTTCAATTTTGGGTCAACCTACCCTTTAAATCTAAAATGAATGAATTAACATGGCAATAATTTGCTAAAGCGAGGGAACAAATGAATAAGTTACAGTGGGAATGAATTCTTATTTCGTGGCTATAATACACTGCTCTGTCCTTCTGTCAGTATACAGGATGGCAGTTTTCCCTGCTGAACACAGTCTCTTCTCTGGGTTTGATTTATTCACTGGCCTCTTTTCTGCGTGTTGACGGGTCACTGTATGCTGCGTTATATTATGGCTCATGGCCATGAGGGCCGTTCCAGCCTGACCCGTGATGCCCTGCTGATAATGGCCATCATTTAGATCTGTGTGCTTAGCGCTGCGGTTAGCACTCAGCTCGCCATGTGACATGGGCACCGTTTCAGATTTGACAGCCTGTGTCTCGAGGCCTCGGATGACGACCATCTGACCCGATTTCATCCCAAAAAACTTCAGAGCGGAGGCCAGGTGCAGTCAGCCTTCAGATAATTCGCTGTCCCTCTGTAAGAGTTAAAGTGGCACAGGACTACAGTACACATTGTGTAGTGTTTGATAGCCGTGTGTGCCACTGAGATAGACATGGAGGGACAGTCTGCTGAGATAAACTCTTTTACCCCGAGGCATTGAGAACAAGGCTCTATTGTGACCACGTGCTCCATACGCGTGGACGTCAGGCATTGGAGACGTCAGAGTACGAAAGGAAATTAGGGAATAATCGCACTGCAAAAAAATGTCTTTCTTGTTTTCCAGAACAAATATCAAAACATTCTAAAATTAAGATATATTTACAGTAGTGGCCAAAAGTGGTGTCTGACCTAGGAAAAATGACAGCCTCACCCTTCATTCAAATATTATTACAAAATTGTTAAAGACTTTGTAAGCATATCGTCTAGTTGTGCTTGGAGTCAATTGTTTTATATGTGATAATGCAATGAAAGGCTGTCATACAAAGAAATTATGAACACATGCAAAAACAAGAGAGAACCAATAAAATATTAAAAACTGATTATGTTGTAGTCAGTGTATGCTTTTTCCTGTGAGCTTTTTGTTTTCCTATGCAATTTGTTTAAACATGTAGCCTTTTTTGCCAAATAATTTTGTCAGATAAATACCTTAACCAAATTTTGTTTTGTACTTCCATCATATTTAAAATAATAAATAAAAAAACGTAAAAAAAAAAAAAAAAAAAAAGTTTCTCGCATTTTGGTGGTCTAAACAAACTTGTAGGGTCATTAAAAGACATAATTTTTAACCACAACTGTACTTGAATGAAAAATGACGAGATATTAAAAAAAACATCTAAACTGAATTGATGCTTAAAAAAAGTGTCATAAGAAAAATTTACTTAATTCAGAGGGGGAAAAAAAGAAGAAAAAAAACTTTTCTTTTCTTGTATTTGCAATGGAAAACAAGTTGACAAAAATACTAAGTAAGAAAATCTTTTTTGCATCACGATACTGTAGCTTACTGGAAAAAAGTGTATTTAAGATATTTCTTTAAATTAAAATGCACTTGATTTGATATTTACTTACGAGCAACGCTTTATTTGAATACTTTTCGTCTACTTTAGACATTCTACTATATGTCACTTTGCAACTACATGTCAACTAACTCTCTTTAGATCGTCTGCTTAATATCTTCTAACACTTTATTTTGATGCTTTTCAACTTGTCAACTTATTCTACTGACCCACAGTCTACTAATACTCTAATCAGAGTTGGTTGCCTTTCCTGCCCCTAGACTAGAAGGGAGGATCGTAACAACATGTAGTTGCAAAGTTACTTGTAGTTAGTATAGAATGTCTAAAGTGGACAATCGGAACAAAATGTAACCTGCTTATCTATTGAATGAATGGCATTAGATAAGCAAGTTACATTTTATTCTGATTAATTCATTCCATATTGTATTAATTATTGTACTGAACACTGAACAATGAATGATCTAGGACAGGACTGCTGATGGACCGGATGGACTGTTCTCTGTCCATCCGGATCGCTTGGCCTCGCTTTTGTGAGAGAAAGAAAGAAAATTCAGAGCGATAAAAGTGTCATTGTGACCTCGGAGTAACAAAAGAGGAGACGGCCAGCGTCCAGAAGAGAGTCAGATGTCCACCAGATACTGCAGCATAAGAGAGCGTCTGTCTGGGTAAATCACAAATGAGCTCTCTTTAATATCGCATTTGTTTCTCTTTGACAATAAGGAGATGGAGAGCAAAGGGGACAAGAAGTCAATATGAAAGCAAAATGTACTTTCTTACTACATTTTTCTGATCTTATTGTGAACAATTCGTCATTGCATGCTATATTCATGTAAAAACTATTTGTCTTCATAATCTTTCAAAATATAATAACTTGATTGTCAGCTAGACAGCATAACATTTTCAACCAATCAAAGCAGAATAAAATAAAACTAAATTAAATTATTAAATTAAATTTAAAAAAAAAAAATTTAATAACTAAAATTATCGTTATAGTCAAATTCAAAACTGGCTAAAAAATTTAATTTCGCAAACCAAAAAAAAAAAGAAAGAAAAAGAAAAACAAGACAAGACAAAACAAAACAAAACAATATTTTAGAAAAATGATGAACGGAATATCTATGAGAGTTTTAATAAATACATTCAAAATTGGCTCCATTCTGGAAATAACGACCACTTTTCGCAATCCAATCCAAACAAAACAAGACAAGACAAGCCAAAACTAAATACATAAAGTAAAATAAATATAAAAAATTTATATTGTATTTAAAAAACTAATTAATTAAATCATGTTAAAAACAAATTTTAATTAAATGTAAAAAAAAATAAAAAAAATAATTAAAAGTCAAATCTCTATTTAGTTCTGGTTTTAGCTCCGTTCTGGAAGTATCTGCCACTTTTCACAAACCAATTAAATCCTTAAGTCTGCAATCAAAAGTCCGAGATCTCAAATATTTCTCATCAAATTGTCCGATGACCAAATGATCTGAGCTGCTGAAACATCTGAGACAGAAATGATGCTTAAATGAGATATAAAGGCAGTGTAAACTGCATTAAGTTTTCTAGCCATAAACGCAGAAGAGGGGGAAACAGAATTGGGTTTCTACACACACACACACACACACAATAATATCCAGCGGTCTTGACCTTGAAGATCTGTTGAATGGCTCTCGCTTTTTCCAATAAAATCTACAGCCAGCAGCTCACACAACAACACCAGCCACAAAAACACACAGACCGGTCTCCAGACAACAGACAAACAATTCATTGCTGCATGTGGAGACAACGGAAACAGCTAATTTGCCAATCTTAATTATTCAGCTGCTTCAAACACGGTGAAGATAAAGCATCAATGAGAAGAAGAATGGTGGTTCATTAGCCGCTAGTTAACGAGGACTAATCGGAATCGGCGGCCGGGTTAAGAATCGCAACAAAAACGCCGAATGAGCATTTGTTCAGCCTGTTGAGGAGTGTTGTGGAAACGAGATTTCAGAGATAATAATATCTCCACGTGTGTTTAACAGAGCCTCTTCTGAGCTCATGAATATTAAAAAGAGCAAGTTTATTCCTTCTCTCACCGCTGGCCGGATAAACCCTGTCTAATTGCTAGTCATCACGCATCGCCGAAACAATGGTTTCATAAATTATTCCATGTCATTCATCACCCAGAGGCTTTAATTGCTTGCAGATTAAATAATTGCATATAGCTAATATCAGGAAAGATTTTTGACAGGTGTCAGATCTCTAGAGGATATTTCGTTTCCCCAGCATCCTTCAAACGCACAGCATAAAATATCAATCATATTGAGTGGGAAAGGTCACACGCCTCCATAGCCAAGTTTAACGCTGGCCACACAACAGGAAAAAAATTATTCAAAGATGACAAGAATGGAGAGTGCTGATGAGATAATGACAACGGCTATGCTCAGAATTTCACTTTACTTGCAGTATAGTAGCCTGGATGCCAGCCGAACTCAGCCCTACCCACAACATTTGAGCTCAGGCAGTTCGGTCTGGCCTCGCTCCATAGAGGAGTAATTATCCCCGAACAGAAAATGTTCGGACCAATGAAATCATCAGGGCGGGCTTTAGACGATGACGGACAGATGATCAACAGTAACGTAATCATCCATGTCATCAAAGGAGCTTGGATTATATTTGTTCGAATCCTAAACGGAGAGCTTGTTTGTATCTGCATTCACCTTCACTGTTTCTCTCAAAAATGATGATCATGTTGGGTAAGTACTCTGTGTATCATTCAGTTCTTTCTTTTTTTACAACACCAGCAAAGATTGGGTATTCCAGTGCACGTGCAGACAGGGTTGCCAAGTTTTACAACAAAACCCGCCAACTACTAGCCATAAACAATAGCTTCTCAGGGGAGTTCTCTGGGGAAAAAATGGTGTTTGGGGGTAAAATGCGTGTTATTTTGGCAAAATTCACATTCATGGGTCTATATATCACATAATTGAGGTCGCTTCAACCCGCGGACATTGAAAACAACCCGCGAGAAAACCGGCAACACAGTGCAGTTGAGTTCTGTTGACATTTGACAACTAACGTTAAGTGTCGCTCCGTTGCTCTGATTGGTTGTAGGTCTGTCCAATTAATGTCTTTCCTGGTTCGGTTGAAACACGCCCCATAATCACAGCCCAATGGAGCATTATCAGACTCATATTCTGACTAGAATTGAGTATGACCACGTCAGGCTAGCAGTATAGAGTATATGTAGTGTTTTTGTATGCATTGAGTACCTGCAGAGATGGTGCTGCACACACTACAGCGGGCGGTAATGAATCTGACGCTCAATACGGCTTCATTCGTTCAGCCTGATGGATGATAATGCTGCAGAAGATGCTGCAGGAGACACATGGAGAACATCAACTTTATTAATGCAGACACACAGCACACACAGATTCAATGATGTCGCACACAGACTTACTGTATAGTATACTTCATACTGCCTACTATTTAAAAAATAAGAAGTACCGGTATGTATAATCTCTAGAGTTTCAGAAGACATCTCCACAATAGACATAATCAAATAATACATAAATGAAACGAGAACTGGGGGAAATGAAGGTTAATTAACACAATTACATCACTGGAATGAAATACTGTGCTTCTTCTTCGTTCCGTGCTGGCAGCGATGGATAAAACATCTTCACTGAGCTACACACTCTGTTAAAAATGCATCATACAGAGACAGGGAAGCATGGGGAGTTATATATGGTCAGGCGTCATTCCTCTGGGCCCTGTGGAAGAACAGACATTAACTGAGAGATTCACTAGCACTCCTGCATTTAGACACAGCTCACTTCACCAGAACATCCCCAGAGGTCCAACACGCTTCTCTGTGCGCAGCCATATCTGCAGACCATAATGGCACAGAGACTTGAGGTGGGCTCTTTTGACTACCTAGAACACCCTAGCAACAACCTAAACACCCTAGCAACAATCTAAACACACTCTAGCAACCAACTACAACACCCTAGCAACAAACAAACATTATTGCAACCACCCTAGAACATAAAACACCCTACCAACCACTTAAAACACCCTAGCAAAAAATGAATATTATAGTAACCACCCAAACACCCTAGAACAACATAAAACACCCTAGCAACAACCAAACACTCTAGCAACCACCAAAAACACCCTAGAACAACATAGAACACCCTAGCAACAACCAAACACTCTAGCAACCTCCCCCAACACCCAATATTAACCAGACACTGCCCCAGAACAACAAAGAACACCATACCAACCACTTGGAACACCATAGCAACAATTAAACACTATAGCAACGACCCAAAACACCCTAGAACAACAGAGGATCCTAGCAACAATCAAACACTCTAGCAACCACCTACAACACCATAGAACAACACAGAACACCCTAGCAACAATTAAACACTATGGCAACCACCCAAAACACCACAGAACAACACAGACCCACCACTTAGAACACCCTAGCAACAATTAAACACTATGACAACCACCCAAGACACCATAGAACAACACAGACCAACACACTTAGAAACACCCTAGCAACAATCAAACATTCTAGCAACCAACCAAACACGCAAGAACGATATATAACACTCTACCAACAATTTAATACACCCTAGTAACTACCTACAACACTCTACCAACCACTTAGAACAACCTAGCAACAATCAAACACACCTGCACAACTAAAAACCCTACTAACAACTTAAAGCACCCTAGCAACCACTTACAACACCCTAGAGACAACATAACAACAATATAAAACACTGTAGAAACCACTCAAAACACCTTAGAACAACACAATAATGGCAGCAAGTTTAATGGTCAAACAGCACACCTGTTTCTTCAGACAATGCAAAAACCTAGTATCCAAACAAATTTAGCATTTGGTGTTTTGCGAAGGTTTCCTGGCACTGAATCAGAAACAGGAAGCCAGTACGTGCCAAAAGTCTGTGTTTCTGAGCAGTGAAAGACGCTCCTCAGGAGGACTCCTGCTGCGCCTCCTCCATCTCACCTGTGGAGAAAACTCACACAAAGGGGTGATAATTATCTCCTTCATCTCGGACTAAAAGCACAGCTGCAAAACAACACTCACTTATCACTCAGCAGAAGCAAAAATAAAGAACAGAACAAACTGCACATTTAAAACAGACAGCTAATCAACGCAAGAACTTGCTTTCTGCTCAGGTTTGGAAGGGAAACTGATGTCACACTGTCTGTGTTTTCTCATTATGTGCTCTGATTGTCTCTTCACTCCCAGAAAGCGTGTGACAAATTACTTTTATTGTCTAATAAAGTGAGTTGTCTGAGCGTTTGCGTGTCTGGTAGGACAAATGAACACAGAAATGGCATGTTCTCATCACCCAATGTTTTCATAAATCCTCAAAGCTTTAAAAAAAAATGCATGTTAGACCATTAAAAAATGGTCTTGAGAAATTACGACCATTATCAGACTAATATCTCAAAGTCTGTTTGTTTAGAGAGAACAAAGGTTTATAAATCAAATAAATGAATGTTAACATGCATCTTTGCTTCATTTACATTTGTTTGCTGATCTATTAGAGCAGTTTGTCTATGTAAAACTGAGCGACCGTTAACAAGAGAGTGTGAAGATGAAACTTCTGAAGCCGTCTAATGTCTGCCGTTTATGAATTTACAATCCAGCTGATCCACCGTACAGCAGCTGTGGGCTGAATTTCATTTAAACACAGAAAACATGTGGTACACGTGCCTCAGGCTCAACAGATACTCCAGTCGATTAACGCTGAACAGGAAGTGGATGATAAATGGACGTTTCTGTAACGTAATTATTGTCCTTTAACACAATCGGTCTCGTGGACCGTTCCTGGTATGCGTGCACTGTGGCTTTAAGCTCCTCCATTATTTGCCGTCATACTATGATAATGTATTTCAGAAGGGCATTTTATTGCTCAGATGTTGCTTTTTCACATAATGGGCTTTCATTTAATCATTAAACTTTGTCATAGATGTTTCACAGAGTATTCTTTAGGCTCTTTGACACTAATTGTGTTGATATGAGGAGTGAATCTCATACAAACGTGCAGGAACACAGCGAGTCATATTTCACCTCAAAATCACAATGACACATAAATTGCATAAATAAAATTAAGCCAATTTTTAGGTCCATTAATTCTCATTGTTGTAGCCTTATGCAAAAAAATAAATGAACGTTTCCTTTCAAACATATTAAATCAAATTGAAAGGTTTATTGCTTTAAAAAAAGGGTTAATATAATATAAATGTGAAAAAATTACATTACACCGATCAAGCATAACATTATGACAATAACAACAAAAAAAGATCGGACTTGGTTGTTCAGCACATCCCGCAGATGCTCGACTGGATTGAGATCTGGGGAATTTGGAGGCCAAGTCAACTCCTCAAACTCAATGATGTGCTCCTTAAACCATTCCTGAAAAAAAAAAAGTTTTCCGCAACAAACTGCGATGTTCTGTGCGATTAACTTCTTGAGCAATTTAGAGGCCAGCCTTCGCTCCACACGTGCATCAATGAGCCTTGGCCGCCCATGACCCTGTGGCCGGTTCTCCACTGTTCCTTCCTTGGAGCACTTTTGATAGATACTGACCACTGCAGACCGGGAACAGCCCACAAGAGCTGCAGTTTTGGAGATGCTCTGACCCAGTCGGCTAGCCATCACAATTTGGCCCTTGTCAAACTCGCTCAAATCCTTACGCTTGCCCATTTTTCCTGCTTCTAACACATCAACTTTGAGGACAAAATGTTCACTTCCTGCCTAATATATCCCACCCACTAACAGGAGCTCTGACGAAGAGATATAATATATATATATATACACACATACACACATATTATATATTTAAAAACTAAAGTTTTTTGATCTCTTATTACAGGATCTAATCAGTCTGAGCACGGTTTAATATCTCTTTTCAAACTAGCACAAAGATATGCAATTTCTGAAGTTTTTTTGCTCAGGAGAAACATCTCCATTTAATCTGATATAGCAGTCGAAGGAAAAACATTTAAGATATTTGCTATATTCAAAATTTTTCTGGAAGATTCTCAGATTCTATGACCGCTGGATAAAACTGAAACCCGCCGTTGGAGGCTGTGAGCGAGATGGAGGTCCTAAAGGAGAACCGGCTTGACGAAGCACTGCTTGTTCTGGAGTTTTACTGTTTCTACAGAGCACAATCCTCAGGATCCCTCTGGGACACACATACACACACACACAAACACACACGATCCGACCTCCCCCTTGCTGTCTGACAGAGCTCCATCAAACCCAGGCCGGCCTCTCGTTCTTTGTTTCCATAGAAACGGCAGTCTGTGGAAAAGTACAAGGAAAATGATGGAGTGAAAAAGAGCAAAGACAACCAGGAAAAATTAGTTGATGTGGAGGTAACACACACACACACACACACACACACACACACTGACTGGAAACACTGTAATGAGAGCCTGATGCATCTTGTGGAGACAGTTGAGGATTGAGCCTCACATTTATTTTCAAACAAGAATCCAGAACATACACTGTAAACTTGAGACCAGACTTTCACTAGTTGGACTAGAAACTAAATAAACCAAAGTCAAACCACCCCAAACCCAAACGAGGAAGTATGAACATAAAACCGAACTTAAATAAACCAAGCGGCAACCTCCCGCGATCTCTCTTGAAGCCAATACGGAAGGAATGTAAACTGTAATTCCTTAACTGGCCACTAGAGGCAGGCTCCAGAAGGAGCAGAATCTCATTGAGCCCCATGTTAAAACTCGCTCACAAGATGGCGACGCCCAGTTCGCCCCTACTTTAAGCTTCAGAAAGGCTTATCGGAATCCTATGGATGACGTCACGGACACTACGTCCATATTTTTTTTACAGTCTATAAAATAAACGAGTTATTACATGAGAATCCCAAAAAAATTGGACACACAGCTTAATTTTCTGACTTGAAAGTTCTAGCAAATTATCTCAACTGTTCAGTTATTTAACCAGAATACATTTTTGCATAGCCTATATATTTTGTATATTCAGTGGCTTTGTAAATATCACAATAATAAACAGCTATACTACCTTAATTAAATCTCTGAATATCACTTAAAGGATTAGTACACTTCAGAATTAAAATTTCCTGATATTTTACTCACCTCCGTGTCATCTAAGATGTTTGTTTCTTTCTTTCTTCAGTCAGAAAGAAATTACGTTTTTTGAGGAAAACATGACAGGATGTTTCTCCACATAGTTGGAGTCCAACGGGGACCAACGGATTAAAGGTCCACATTGCAGCGTCAAAGAGCTCGACACGATCCCAGCCGAGGATCTAGTAAACCCATCTGCCATTTTTAAAAACACAAAAAAACAACATGTATATACTTTTTAACCACTAACACTTGACTGCTCTGCGATGTGCCACACATTAATCACATTTAAAAGGTCTCGTAGGTGGAAGTACCAATTGCACCATCATTGCCCTGAAACAGTAATACATTTCTGTACTTTTAGGATTTTAGATCTTAATATTTATACATTTATCTATTTCACCATCATTGCAGCACAAGCATAATTGATAACCTAGATGCCACTTGCTAAATTAAACATGCAAAAAGAGATGACTAAACATTGCATTCTGCTGTTTCATTGTTTCATTCACATGATATACTGAACAGCTAAATGAAATGAGTGTTAGACCCTAAACATACTCCATACAAGTATGTCACTTGTACATGTCTTTGTGCACTTTTATAAAGAACACAAAGTGTGTAAAGTATGTTTTCTGGCCTTAGTATATTTAATGGCCACATTATCTGTGAGTAAGAACAACAGGTGAATAAACAACCGTGTGAAAGGTGGAGGAGCAGAAGTGAGTTTATTGCTAGTGTTGATGGGGCGTCCCTCTCTGTGACTGAATGGCGCCTGAGATTGTGCTGAGAAGAGCCACAAATCTCCTCTCGGCTCAGCACGTCTGACAGCAGGTGCTAAAAGAGTGTCTCTGTGTGTGTGTGTGTGTGTGTGTGTGTGTGTGTGTGAACTTCACTGCCAGTTCTTCACAAACACACACTCTACCAGGACACTGTGATATTGAAAGCATGCATGAGTCGTCTTCCTGTTTCGCATTGGTTCTCTGTCTAAACCACACTGCAAAAATAAAAAAATAAAAAGTACAACTTGTTTTACAGTACAAATATCAAAATATTTTTAAATCAAAATATTACTTGAGAAGCAAAGTCACTTACGGTATTAACTATTGTGTTCTTAAAAAATTATATCAAAATGAAGTATGTTTATACTTAAAACAATCCCAGCTAACGGAACGTTCTCAGAGACGATATGCTAAGGTTATGAACAAACGTTTTTCCAGTGGTGTTAAAGGTGGGGTAAATGCTATCTAGTAACCGTTGTTCATATTTCAAATCACCAAAACAAACACGCCCCTACCCCCAAAAGGGTCTCGGCCCTATTTTGATAGCTCCGCCCCACACATACGTAAACCCAGAGGCAACGACTACGGCAGAAAAATACAAACTGTTCGAAAAATACAAAAATACAAACGAGCCGGCAGTCCAACTAACGACATATTACAATTATGACAAGATAAGGGTTATATCGATCATGAAAAGAGTAAACAAACATATATTGGGAGTATCTTACTTGTCCACACATTGTGTGAGCTGATGCTTGAAGCACACAGTGAGGAGATTTATGCTCCATACGGTGTGGAAATGAACGGGTCTTTATCATCGCTGAAGTGAACCACAATACGATCGCAGATGGACAAACAAGCGAACATGACACACGAGCATAGTCAAGCAAAAGCAGCATATATTAGGCTAGTTCTCGGCTAATGTCCATCATGCGTGACTTGTGTGTTTTGAATAATGACGTGCACAGAGCGAGAGCTCTTCTCGCCATCAATAGTAGACACGCCCCTTACCTGCTGATTGGCTACAAGTTTGTTATTCCACTCGGCCCGAGTACTTTTTCTAAAACGGTTTTGAAATAACACTTACCCCACCTTTAACAAAACGTTCATTTAAAGCTATCTGGTCTTTAATAATGCTCTCAAAATATTGGCACAAAAACTTTACTTGCACATAAATTGACATACGGTATGTTCAGAGAACATTCAAGTAACGTTCCCATAATGTTTGGAAAATTATCAAAGGAATGTCCCCTTACTGTTCGCATAACTAAGAAAGAAAATGTCATTTTAAAAACTTTTTAAACATTCAGAGAACATTCAGAAATAATGTTCCCTTAGTCTTATCAGAGCATATTATTTTTTAGCTGGGAAGAAAACTTCAGAAAACATGACTTTAAATCTTGCAATTTTGCTCAAGTAAATGTATGTTGATTTGACACTGTTTAGATATGTTAAAGTAGACCAAGACAAAAATACTTGCTTAGAAAGTCCTTTTTAGTGTCATGTGTGGGTATGTTGGTGCTCGGAGGTGGCCGAATGTTTGGTTCGAGCGGGGTGTGAATGATCTAACTGTACTCAGGATCATGAGACTATGTGTTTGCAGCTGGAAGTGTTGAAGTTTTTTTAAGGGCTCTTGGCTGAAGCACATCATGCCCTCTAATCTCCCAGCATGCACGAGGACGCCACCCTCATCGTCCCTCTAATCCACTTCCCGCGCTTTGATCCCTGATTGGCAGCATGTTGTGCGTCTGAGAGAGTTTCTGCTCCGGCAGCGGGTCGGTTGTGGCGGTACTGCCAGTATTTCACAGTGTGACTATTTTTAATGGGAAACTAAACAGCTGTTTCGAACACTAGTAAGCTGCCTGGCTGTACACTACCTATATATGAGCAAACTGCAAACGCATGCCCTTTTTATGAATCTCTAACATGAAATGTAATTTCAGTTTATCTCCTAAAGCTACTGAGGTGCAATGCGACTTCAGTTTCAGCCCGATGCAGTTTCAGCGTCACGTTGTTTTAATAGCAAATGCACTTGCGCTCATCTGTTCGCCCATTGGTGTGCTGGTCTGAAAACCAGGTGTGTTCAGGCGTATTGTTGGTGTGTTGGTATTTTGAGAAACTGTAAATGACTGTGCCATTGACCAACAAAAACCTGCTCAAGTCAATGGTGCAGTATTCTTTGTGTTATTTAAAGGGCGCGTTAGTAATATGCACCTATAGGCGGGTGCATACCCTACTTATTACACACACAGGGATGCGCAGCAGCACGCAAATATTTTTTAAATATTAAAAATAAAAGGATTCATCTCTTGAGAGGCGTTTAGTCTTTCCGCTTGCAAATTCCGGCATGTAAATAGTGAATCCGCCATGGTGCGAGCGCAACTGTTTTTTTAAGGGAATGGGAGATGAGACTCTGATTGGTTTACTGCACGTTACGCCCAAAACACACCCATGACTCATTAAGAGAATAGGGACAACCCTTTTGGACCATATGCCTGGTGCGCCCTAAGTGCCGCTGTAGCAGGTGCTCAGATCATTAAAATAGGGCCCTTAATCTACACACAACAGCACAAGGATTCTTGATGCACAAAGGCAACAAAGTCCGAGCCAATAGAAGGTTTACTGTGGCACAAGTCACACAAAATTTGAATAGTTATGGGAGGAGCTGTGTAGCCACAAACCAATCAGAGTGCCTATAGGGGGTCGCAATATGAATGTGAAGCTCAGCGGTGCTCCACGTCTTTTTCGAAAACATTGAATTCGAACACATTGCTTTCAATGAGTGTACACACACCAGCGGCGGCATTCGGTGCCTGTCCACGGCGACTCAGAAATTTGTTCAAAATCCTGCCGCGCCACAGAGCGCCTTTTCAAGGTTATATGTTAAATTTATATATTTCCCTCAAATCGTCAATCTACATACTGATTTCACCCTGTGCTACAAGACACACCCATCGTGCAGCTCTTCTGTCAGAAGTCAATTTTAAACTGAGCTTGCGCAAATAATGTGCGCGTCTGCTGTAAGATACCGGAGACGCGGCGCTGAGCTTCACGTCGGTGTGCGACGCCCTTATGACGAACCCTTCCACCATCGAAAGCACCTATAATGGGCATGCGAGTGTATGAACTGGACCTTAGAGCATGGGAACAATCGTGAATCGTGGAAGGATCATGTGCGCCATTTACGCCAAACCTATAATTATGCCAAATTATCCCAGGTAAATGTGCGCCGTTTACCTGGGGTGTAAGCGTGTAATGCTCTGGGCACTGTTCTGCTGGGAAACCCTGATTCTGGCAAATTGTAGATGCAAAATCTAGGTGACAGTGGTGTTTCCTGATGCCAGTGGCCTCTTTTAGCAGGATAATGCACTTTGCCACACCACACACACTGTTCAGGAATGGTTTGAGGAACATGATAAAGAGTTCAAAGTGTTGCCCTGGCCTCAAATTCCTCAGATCTCAATCAAATTAAGCATCTGTGCGATGTGCTGGGATGTGGTTCGAGCCATGACTCTCTCAGGCCCTGTATACATGATGGGAAAATGCAGATATTTCCCTGCGTTTTGGCCTGTCATTTTTTATCCCAGAAAACGATTATTTCTAAAAACACCGGGCGAAGTGGAGATTTCTGAAAACGCCGATTATGTGTTTCCGTGTCAACTGGGAGAAGCAGGGTTTTAGGTTCTCAAAAGTCACATTATGCGCCAGAAAATGCTTACGTCATGTGAGCGGCCTATGTTTAGAGTTTGTTTGATCATGGATGCTGTTAAGATGGTACTCATTTTTACTTTTGTGCAAACGTTTTTGGCCTGTTTGCATTTGCAAACAAAACTGCTGTACTCATCGAGGAGCAATAAATACAAACGACGAAGGAACGTTGTTTTGAGAGGAACCGGAAGTCGCTCGTGCTATTCGTTGGTGTCGGTTTTGAGGATTCTGATTGGCTTGCATGGCTTTATCCTTCTCCCTACACTGCCGCCCATAGGTTTGGCATAATTATGATGATGTTGTGTGCACAATGTTATTTTTGAAAACGTATCATTTTCCTAATTATTTTTGTGAAAATGCTTTAAAACCATCTGTATTGTACAAAGTGCTATATAAACAACTCGACTTTGACCTTGGAAACCATAGCCTAGAGCAACACGTATTGCATTTTCTGGGACAGTCTTCACATTGGGAGTAATGCCATCTAGTTAGGCTGCTCATTGCGGTCTGGAATAGAGTCACAGTCTCGTAACATTCCACCGGAGTCACTTCCTCACAGTCAGACGGCTCACACCTTCAAAACAAACACGCTTCTCCAGCAGAACCAGCAGTGAGTTCGCTTTATGACCATTGCCACTGTATATTCACCCGTATCTGCTCATCTCTGACTGCTTATATGAAAACAATCAGTCTGCTTATGACAGAGCAGCGCTATCTTCAGATGATCTGAGGTCAACTGACTCTCAACAAAAAGCACATGATTCCTGTTGATGTCTCCCCTTAAGCGCAGATTGAATTATGATGTTCCACATGACTTTTAAAGGGATAGTTTATCCAAAGATAAAAATGTCCAAGTGGAAAAGTGTATTCTTCCATGAAGTATTTTGGTAATATGGTTCCACTTGTTAATGATATTAGTTAAAATGAACTAACAATGAAAAATACTTCTAAAACATTAATTAATTTGTGTTTGTGTTAATTTCAACATTTACTTATACATTATTCAAATCAAAAGATGAATCTGTTTATAATAACAGACCTAAGCTGACTTGAATTAACATTAACAAAGTTTAATAAATACTGTAATAATGTACATGTATCGTACTATAATGCATATGTGTCATGCATTAACTAACATTAACTCATTTAACCTTATTGTGAAGTGGTACCAGTATATTTGTCTAATTTTTCAGCTAAAATATATACAAATACTCAAAACAAGATACATTTTCTTGTGAAGCAGCACTCCATGAGCTATTAAGACTTGCTTTATTAATTTTTTTAAAGTGTATTTTGGCAGACTGTTTACATTCAAGTCTTTCTATTTTAGCCAGTGCTGCTTCTCACATAATTTTGTTGCTTTTAAGATATTTTTTACTAGAAAACAAGTCCAAAAAGAAGACTTTAAAAAAAAAAAATGTACATTGTAAACGAGGATGTTGGTCTTTACGAACACACAGATGAATATACAGTGTCTGTCCTCGAAGGGCTGAGAGGTACAAAGCAATGAAAGAACAATTATCATAGCCAGCGGCCGGTGTTCTTGAGAGGTGGCGGTTATGAGTAGGAGGAACGGGTGGGGCCGTCCCGCTGAGGTCACACACCCTCATTCAAAACAGAGTCCTGTATAAACAACAGCTCATCTCCCAACTGACTTTCACAAAACCAATGACCTCTATGAAATCGCACTCATTCCTTGAAAAACACTATCAAAATGTACTTCATTCAAGCACTATTGACTTGGTTAGTATTTCCATAGACTTGGGCCAGTAAGAAATCACACAGCAATGACACAGAATATCGTAGCAACCACAAGCTGACAGATAAACACCACTCAGAACATCTTTTGGCTGCACTGGCACTATCGAAATCGAGAACAAAACTTAACTTAATATTGACACTTTTGTCTTCTGTAGAGCTGCTTCACAGCTGAAATTGAATTGATTTAATATATGATAAGGTTTGCAACATTGACATTGGGCCCTATTTTAACGATTTTAGCACATAGTACAGGTGCGCTGTACCAGGATGTGTCCGAATCCACTTTTGCTTAAATTAGACAAAATGGTCTGTGTGCATGTTCCAAAACAGTTGTACCTAGTCTCTTACTGAGTCATGGGTGTGTTTTGGGTGTAACATTCAATAAACTAATCAGAGTCTCATCTCCCATTCCCTTTAAAAGCACATAGCGGATCCTCTATTTAGTTACATGGGGGAATTTCCAAGTTAAATGAATTAAAATGAATTAAGTAAATAACCGTAATAGTAGTAATATGGCACCTGCACATAGAGACCTTGATACACAATACACAGTGACGGTAACATTCAATAGATAATTTTTGAGAATGAATGTGTCATTTCGAGCTGAAAATTAACTCCAAATGTCACAAAATAGCGAGTTACTAAACCTAACAACAAAAGCAATGGTAAAACAGTGTAAATACAACTGGAAAACAGCGGGGGGGGGGGGAAAGTTGATCATTTTACTTAATACTTAATATTACTTACTTACTTAATATTATACCTAATTTAATTTCTACAAGCTTGAATTGAGTACTAATATAACATTTACTTAGTTTTTTTTTAATTATTGCCTGAACTTACTTTTTCATAAAGAAATTACATGTTTTTTCTGTGATATTTACTTCGCCACGGAATCATTTTTAATCCTAAATTGTTTTAATTGATGCAACATTTACACTGATATTGAAATATGCAGAATCAACTTTGAACTAAATAGAGCTGAATAAGGACCCTATTGACTTTTGAAATTAAAGTTGTTTCATAACTGTTAAATTTTACAACATGAACAGTTTTTTTTTCATATTATTTTTGTATTGTATACAGCATAATATAAACAACTTTGCACAAACAGCACTTGTGATTTTTATAATAAACAAGTGTAATTATTAATTGACCATTCATTGGTGTCTTTTATTTTAAATTGCTGTTGCTGTCATCAAACAGCTTTTACTAAAATCATTGTAATTGAGAAAAACATTTCCTTATACTAACGTACAGGACAGCCGTCTGGCAGGTTTTCATTGGTCTGTTATTCAAATCAGTTGGGCGGTACTGATGGGAAACCTGGGCTGATTTAAATGTCAAAAGATAATTTGAATGGGTATGTTTGGGAGTTATTTAATTACCCAGAAACCTTATAGGCAGAGAGAAGCTGAACAGGAGTAATATTCTGAAATGTCAAGCGCTCTCGCCTCATTTCAGAGCTGAAATTTTGTTGGATGTGAATCGGATTTTGTTACGCCGTCCGTTCAATGTGCTCAGTTGGTTATTTTAGTCTTTAAAAAAATGGAATAACAAACAGATGAGAAAATATTTCTGGATTATTGTGCATGTGTCATTTGGGAAGAGACTACAGAGCATTATCCGTGTTTGCAGCGTGTTCCTCTCAGGCGCCGTCTTATCACTGACCTTGAGCGCTTTGCTGTGAAATACGACGGACTCGGGAAGTAAGCAACACCTGGGCTGTGTGGGTGTGTGAAAACACTGATACTAAACACACACACAAGGAAGCACTTAAACTCACTTCTGCTGACAAACGCAAAACTAAAGTCAACAACAAATCCTTGAGAGTTTTTTAAGGGCACTGAACACACATTCACAAAACTCCGAGCAAGCAAATCAAGCGCTTTGAATTTAAAACATGAAAACTATTACATTTTCCTCAGTGGTTTCTTTAAAAAAGTAACACTGAACAAACAGACTCCCCTGATTCCCCAAAGAAAATTAGGTAACACTTTACTATAAGGTTCATTAGTAAACATTAGTTATCATGAACTAATAATGAACTGAGATCTCAACAATGGCTCAAACTGTGCCTGCAACTAAAAGTCCAGAGCAATCAGATACTCTTACTGTATTTCAATAACATTTGTAAGTTTTATGAGCAAAATCTGAGATAAAGGTGATTCTTAAATGAAATACATTCCTATTATTTCTCCAGAGATACAAAAGAGCAGCTTCTGAACATTAGACGGAAAGTGTATTATAAAAGTATTATAAAATACTTTTATTATGCATTTTATATATATAAAAGTTTCATTTATAAACATTAGCTAATACATTCACCAACTTTTACAGCATAAACACCGATCAGGCATAACATTATGATAGGTGAAGTGAATAACACTCATTTTCTCTTCATCACGGCACCTGTTAGTGGGTGGGATATATTAGGCAGCAAGTGAACATTTTGTCCTCAAAGTTGATGTGTTAGAAGCAGGAAAAATGGGCAAGCGTAAGGATTTGAGTTTGATGAGGGCTAAATTGTGGTCCATAATTGGACCATGGAGCAAATGAAGAAGATGGCCTAGTCTGATGGTCTACATTACGTGGATGGCCGGGTGTGTGCCATCACTTTTCTGGGGAACACATGGCACCAGGATGCACTATGGGAAGAAGATAAGCCAGCGGAGGCAGTGTGATGCTTTGGGCAATGTTCTGCAGGGAAACCTTGGGTCCTGCCATCCATGTGGATGTTACTTTGACACGTACCACCTACCTAAGCATTGTTGACTTGGCCTCCAAAATCCCCAGATCTCAATCCAATCGAGCATCTGTGGGATGTGCAGAACAAACAAGTCTAGTGGAGTCCACGCCTGATGGATCAGAGCTGTTTTGGCAGCAAAATGGGGACCAACACAATATTAGGAAGATAGTCATAATGTTATGCCTGATTGGTGTATTAACCTTTGTTAATGATTGTTAAAAAAGCATGTTCATGTTAGTTCACAGTGCTAATGTTAACATACTTTTGAGCTTAAAAATGCATTAGTAGCTAAATGTTGAGATTAACATTAACTAAGATGAATTAATAAATTGCTCATTGTTAGTTCGTGTTAACTAATGTAGTGAACACATATTAACAAATGTGTTACTTGTCCATTCATTGTTACACAGAAAATGTGGTTGCATTTTATTTATTTTACAGTATGTGTACTTACAGTGTACTTACTTACCGTACTGGTAATATAAGGTATAAGGTTTTAGGGGAAGTATCTAGTTATAACCCAGATATTGTAATAACTATAATAAGTACTAGTATGCACATGGGGAACAGGACTGTAAAATAAAAGTGCTACAGAAAATGTAATGCATTTAAACACTGAACTATTTTTAGATTTAACAAATCTGCAAATGCATTTTTACAGTTATTCAGGAAAATAATGCATTACAATACTTTTTTAATGCATTATACATAAAGACCTCGAGTAAAGTCTAACCAACATTTTTAATAAACACATATTCCTCTAAATTAAGTCTGTTAAGAGACTACATTTTCTGCAGTTTTTACTCACTCACTGACCAGCATGATCATGTGTCATGTGTCTTATTCTGGTCGCCAACGCTTGATATGGGCAAGGTGACATTTCATATCTAATCTGACTTCCTGTCTTGTGGGCTGAGGGGCGGCAGCAGCTGTGCTAATGAAGACTGGAGCGACTGGCTTCAGGGTGAACAGGAACAGGTGCAGACTGGAGGAGGGAGGGAGAGAGGGAGAGGGAGAGAGAGAGAGAGAGAGAGAGAGAGAGAGAGAGAGAGAGAGAGAGAGAGAGAGAGAGAGAGAGAGAGAGAGAGAGAGAGAGAGAGAGAAAGGGCCCTCTGTTCCAAAGATCACTCAACCATAACAGACACAAGGCCCAAAGTCAAGTGTTACGACAGGAGATTTAAAGTTAGCTGTTCAAGTGGGCACCATTTTATGTCTTTCAGCTACAATATTTCATAGTACTTCAAATACGTTTTAAATATTAAATTAAAGGAATGGTCTTAAAGTGATAATTAAATTCTGTCATCAATTACTCAACCTCAAGTTGTTCCAAACATGAATTTCTTTCTTCTGAACACAAAAAAATATTTTGAAGAATATGGGTACAGGTCCAGGGCTTCAATGACTTGCATGGTATGGGGAAAACAGGGATTTTCCTGAACGGATGAATAATAAACTGAACTGAACTGAACTAAAATTCATCTTTCTCTCTTTTCACTGCTGTTATCAATCTCACTCTATTTTTTTCCTCCCTGGGATAATGTAAGTAACGTTAGCCTACACAAGTCAACAAAATATAGAAAACTGTTCTAGTGGTTCTAGGATATTTTAATCCAAAAATATTGAATAGTGTGCCTTTAAAGGACCGTTTAAGTTAAACAGTTTTAATAATTATTTTGCACTGAAATGTTCCTGTTATTAATAATACAAAAGCGCGTAAAAAATACAAGCTTCAGGTTTCTGCATTTCACAATGTTGTGTTTGTTTTCACGAACTGAAAGTTCACACAACTGCAGTAACTTTAACTTTTTGACCGTTTATTACGATTATGTTCATACACAGCTCAGTTATTATTATTCATGACAAACAACCGCATCTATAAACGTGCTGTAATTACTCTAAACTGAACATAAATGTGCGTTTGTTGCTTGTTTTTCGGTAACTTACATTGACGTGGACAGGCCCCGTGTGTGAAGTGACGGTTGAATACAGTTAACGTAACCGACGCGCTCTGCAGTCGATGGATAAACTCACAACTCAACCGAAATCGTGTTGATTTTCCAGTGATATGGACATAAAACATCTGATACTTACATTAATCACTGCCACAACAATGGTGTTATTCACGGCTATGCGATTACACAAAAAAGTGATTGACCGTGGTTATTTGAAAAGGTTCATTGAATGATTCGACGAGATTGATTCATTTCCACGAACCGGTTCCTTGAATCAATTAAAATAATCGATTCACATGCTGTTACGTCATTGTATAAAAAAGGCTTATCTATTATCCCCTCAAACGCAATCAAAATAAGTTGAGGAGGTATAAGGAGGTATAAGTTGAGGAGGTATTTAAAGAATTTAATTTAATTGAGATTTATATTTGAAAGCTGAATAATTTTTCATTGATGTAGGCTATGGTTTGTAAGGATATGACAATATTTGGCTGAGATACAACAATATTTATATATTTAAATATATTTAAATAAATTTAGAAAATATCTTCATTTAAAATTATCTTTACTTAATATCCTAATGATTTTTGGCACAAAAGAAAAATTGATAATTTTGACCCATATGTAGCCTAGGCTATAGTTGGCTATTGCCACAAATATACCTTTGAGATGCATGCAGGTTTTGTGGTCAAGGCCAAGGGTCACATATTTCCATTACATTTGTTAAAAATACAGCTTGTGATTAAAGAAACCCTCTCCTTCAGTCACATCCTTTCATTGGCTCTTAACATTTCGGAAATGTTCATTAGAGATTGTTAGTCAATTCAGACATGTTTGAAATCACATGCTTGTTTGGGCAAATACCAGACACTGATTATTAACTTTGTTCCTCATCTGACAGGCAGCTGACTGGAAGACAACATACCCGATGTGTCTTTGTCCTCTCTGGAGTTAATAACAAATATCCTTTTAATAGCAAATAGCTAACTAGCTACCTAGCTGGGGGTTTCACTTGGTTAATCTGACAATCATTATCATCAGCTGACATTCACAAGGTTTTGTAACAGTTTGGCAAAAGAAGTGAACAATATTGACTGAAAACTGAACAATATTATTCAAAAAAAAAGTTCAATTTAATTTAGAAGTGCACTTTTAACCAGTATTTGTGTCATATATATTTTTGTTTATTAGATTTATGCCTTAAATGCTAAAAGTGTATCATGTCATTAGCTTCATCAATCGTTTGGGAGTTGTTTGCTCGTGTGCTTCAAATATGGAGCACTATTCGGTTACAGTTAGGATGCTGCCTTAGAAGATAAAGACCCTTCACATGGTTCTGGAACAGAGCTTATGCCTTACACAAGAAAACAAATGACAAAAATAGAGAAATAAAGCAATCGCTGAAGGTTCACTGCCGCCCTCCGGCTCTGTCATTGGCTCGTGTTCAGCACATCTCTCCATCCTACACCTCCTGCTCTGATAATTAGCTTTCGTTTAATTCCACACGACTGCCGGAAGGAGTAAATGATTACACCGATTAACATGGCAATTAGAAAATTACAATGATTTTGTAGAAGAAAAACTGCTGAAGCTCCAGCCAAACTACAAACTTAAGTAACAGGCCAGGGATCTCTTTTTATCAGAATCTAACGTGGTCCATGTTTGATCATTTTAGGAAGAGTGTGGATAAAAGCTTATTGAAGAGGATGTGTAAATGTCCAAAGAAACAAACAATAACCCTGGTTTAGTCCAGAAATGCAGTACAGCACAAAATTCAAATTGGCCTGACATCCCATTCAAATCAAAATCTGATATGTTTCTGTTTGAAAGCCATAATGGTGAGATAAATGCCATTTATTATACTACTGGGTTGAGCCTTTTGTGTAATTTTTGGGGTTATTTTTTCAGTGTTTGGAAGTGTTTGTGATACTCAGATCCTGGGTCAGATGTAACAACCCAGTGTTTGGGTAGTTTTTGTGTTACCAGAGCCTTAGTCAGCTAAACTTTTCATGTGATGGAAACGCCTGATGCCTTGCTTGTAATGTTAAAATATGTTCTCTGAACACTGATTGTTTATGGACGGGTTATGACGTATATAGCTACAGCATATTTTGTCTATGAGAGAAACACAGGGCGGATCTGAAGTTAGAAGTTCACCCAATGAACATGATACGAGATCGGGACAACAGACTGGTCGATGACACTTGACTTACTTCTAAATGTTTAATTTTTACTTCTAATATTTGTTAAATGAGCTTAAATGTTGGCGATATGTATTGAAACTATATGTATGCTATTGTAAAATATGATATCATGCAAGCCAGTATTTGTGTTGATTTTTCTTTTTTCTTTTTTTAAGAGTTAAGGATTTAAATTAATCCGTAGACATTAATTCATGTATGGAGTAAAAAACAAACAAACCAACAAAAAAGCCAATAGGCCTATTCTAGTAACAATGAATGAACTATGCTGGGTTAAATAAACCCGGTCTTTAACCCTGAGTTTTTTAGAGTGTGACAAACGGATGTAGTTCGTAAACACATGAGATCAGCATCTATAAGAGTGACATTCCTGGAACACAACTCAGATTACACAGAGGTGTACAGGCGTAAAAATAGAGAATCGGGGTGTGTGTGCATTGAGCAGAGAATGAGGCAGTCTGCCATTTTTACACACTCTCACCCATAATGCCATGCGAGGCCTTTGAAAGAATCTCAGCCATGTACTGAAAAGCACACATGCATGCACACTTAGGCATCTACCACCCACACTTGCTGATCACATCCCAAATCCACACAGGAACTATTACATGACCCTACAGTACAGTAGTGTGATGTAATGAAGCCGTCCTCGTCTATAAAGGTCATGTGTATCCAATAACACACACACACACACACACACACACGGTGGTCCTGCATCGGGGGCTCGTTCTGATTTAGCGTCCGGGTTTTAATTAAGTTAGCCGGCTTCTCCGGCTGCGTTCGGAGGCATAGATGCGTGGCCGACACTTCGTCTTACTGACAGCTCTGACAGTGAAATATTATTCTAGGAAACGGCTTCCACTTATAGCTCGGGAAGACGGCGAGTGCATCATAGAGCCGACGACACGAGACACACTGGAAACGTGAACGATAAGGCCTGGAACACGAGCATGTGACTGCAGTGAATGGGATTCATAATGCAATGCCTAGTCAAGGCAGAGCGAGAGTTTGAAGAAACAACCTAGTTTAAAGGGTTAGTTCACCCAAAAATGAAATGTATGTCATTAATGACTTATCCTAATGTTTTTCCACACCCGTAAGACCTCCGTTCATCTTCAGAACACAGTTTAAGATATTTTATATTTAGTCCGACAGCGTATCTAAGTGTATGCACACTATAAACCTAAAATAAAGATTCAAACGGTTGCTTATTGATTCATGATTCAGATCGTGTCATGAATCAATATGCTGATTCACAACCGTTTGAATCATTATTTGAGGATTGAAAACAAACACTGAAGAGAAGAGAATGCTGAATAAAGTCGTAGTTTTTGTTATTTTTGGACCCA
Organism: Pseudorasbora parva; assembly: GCF_024679245.1. NCBI lineage: Eukaryota > Metazoa > Chordata > Actinopteri > Cypriniformes > Gobionidae > Pseudorasbora > Pseudorasbora parva. The sequence goes on from NC_090191.1 coordinate 39,585,751, forward strand.
AATGTATTTTCGATGCTTCAAGAGACTCTAGTTAACCCACTGATGTCTCATATGGACTACTCTGGTGATGTTTTTATTCCCTTTCTGGACAGTATAGTGTGCATACACTTGCATACACTCTCTGACTAAATATAAAATATCTTAAACTGTGTGTGAAGATGAACAGAGGTCTTACGGATGTGGAACAACATTAGGGTGAGGAGTTAATATCATACATTTCATTTTTGGGTGGACTAACCCTTTAAGTTAGTGTTGACATTTGACATGTCTCAGTGCATACCATTTGTCCGTTCTGTACCACGAAATCTCCCAAAAAACAGCACTAAGCAAAGACAAAGATGCAACATTCATTTGAAATGGAATGTATATTTCAAAAGGTATGAAAGTGGCATTCACATCAGCTTAAGGAACGATGCCGCTCCATCAGAAAACGGCATCGTCACACACAGCAGATCATCGGGCATTTCTTGACGATTCAACAATATCCAGTTGAGTTCTGTCGCCGTGCATTCGGCTGAGACGTTTTATGTAATGCACTATTGATCGAAACACACAGATCAACATCCCCAGTCAGGATAGAGGCCGCGTTTCATTTAGGCTGTGATGAGAAGATATTTTCCTAGTGTTTTTGCCCATTACCAGTGGGACAAAATGCAGAACTGCACATCAATCACGCCTTTAAATGTGGCGTCTACACTGACTGGGGTCAATAGCACAGTCAACGTTCATAATTAAAATGAATGACCCTTAACAGAGCATGAGTTACGACATGTCAACATGATGTAGAAGTGCATTCTTTGGTTTGAACCTAGCAACAAAAAGAACCAACGATGCACCGTTAAAACCAGTGTTGGTCAAATGTGAATCTTCCATTCAAACCAGTTATGTTAAAAAAATGAAAATCAAAAGACATAACCCAACATTCAGATATGCAAATGGCCTGTTACAAAATAATGTACAAATAAATATATACTCAAACGCAGAAGAGATTAAAACGGTCCACTGATGGGGCATCGGAGATCAGAAAAGATCTGGTGGTGGATCTTTAACCTCGTTCTGATTCTCATGTGGTCTCTTTAAAATCCCTGCACATGCAGACTGCGATCTGGACCGAAACAAATTGGCCTTTCGGGCCTCCTGGAAGATATTGATTGCACGTCAAGAGGCGCACAAGACTGACAAATGAAACTGTTCAAGACAGACGGAAGATGATGCACTGAAGGCATTTCACATTTACAACCCGTCAACATGTCAGAGAGACCGGGGTAAGTTGTCACACCTTTCATGCAATTTCAAATACACATTTCAGAAATCAAACGAACATTTACACACAGTTCACTGGGGGCATGTTGTCACAATGGGTATTGACACTATTGAATTCATTCTGAAAAACAAAAATGCAGGTCATTTTGATCAACATAGCTTTGAACTCATTGCTTTGTGTGACAACTTGCCCCAACCTGGCATTTCTGGAGAATGCAATCTCAAATCAACCTTCTAGCTCCCTCTCACCACAGAGTCATTTTACAGATTACTGAAAAACAAATCATTTGCATGGCCAATCCACACAAACTGATCCTAATCGAAGACTGGATGTGTGTTTGCAGCACGCATAACCACTGCTGGACAATAAGGGTTCATACAAATGCACTTTGTGGACGTAAAACCTCGGTGTGACAACTTGCCCCGGCCCCCCCTACAGTCTCAGAGGAGATATTCCCGGCTCGTGTTAGAATGCATTTCAGCTGTGATGTCCTCCGATGCATGAAGAGCGTCTTTGCGCGCGTCCAAGTGCACAAGGTGACACCGAACGCGGCGTCCGCGAGCTCCGGTCCGCTGTAATGCGCATCCCGAGGAGCGTCCGATGATCTCGAGTCCTCCGGAGAGGCGCGTTTTCGGTCCTACTGCGCGTTTCGGACCATCTTCTGCGAGGAGACCACCAGCAGCTGCTGCTGCTTCTGCCGGCTGGACTTGACGGCCAGGATCGCCTGGCGGTTCTTGTACTGGACCATCTGGAGCGTGATCTCCGCGTTCCAGCCCTCGTCCTGCGGGCACCTGAAGTCGATCTCTCGGCCCTCAGACATGACCACCGTGAAGTACACGTACTTCCCCTTGCGCTCCACGCAGTCCACGGTCTTCATGTTGGCGAAGTGCAGCTCTTTCACCTTGCAGCCGGTATCGTTGTGGTGGTGGTGGTGTTGGTGGTGGTGTTTGGGCGGGTGAAGAATCAATCCGTCCTCGGTCAGCACGCAGCGCTTCTTCTTCCACAGCTGCAGCAGCCCGTCGCTGCGCTTCTCCAGCGCGCCCTCCTTCAGCACGCGCGCGCCGCCAGCGGACTCCAGCATCGCCTCAGATCGCGCATGAAACGAGCCTGTGTTCGGGTTGGGACTGGGGTTAGGTGCGCGTACGGACGGGTGTCCCGGGGTCTGCGAGGACTCTGATGATCGGGACAGAGCGCGCACGGGGGTTTTCTTTCACGCGCGGACCGCCCACTGCATGAGTGAAGCACGCGCGCTCAACTCGGCAACATCAGCACGCACGCACACACATACGCCCGCGCGCGAGCGCACACACACACACAGACACAATCGAGTTCATCATGAAATGTATCTTTAAACCAACCGTGGTGTCTACCTAGGCATCATAATCTTTATGCAATTTAATATACTTCACATTCACATAAATGCTTAAAATATAACTATACCATTGCCGGTATGTAACATTTAACGTAAATAAATATTTCAATTAAATAAACTATTATCTGTATAAATATTGAAATACAATTATGTAATAGCAAAACGTGAAATGCAAACATTAAAATGACACGTCAGATTAAAACATATTAAACGACTTTAAAAAGATACTTTTAATATATCACAATTAATTACATTATAATAAAGCAGTGAAATACTTTCATTTAAATTGGCCTATTCATTTTAATATCTAATTGCCCAGATCATATTGGGCAAAACAATTACTTGGGTAAATATGCTTTGGAGCTAACAAGCATATTCAAATCTCCTATCGTAAATCTGCAAGCCAATTTTTTTAAAAAAAAAAAATAAAAATAAAAAAATAGCAACAAAAAGCCATTAAGGATGAGTGCGACATCTGTTTCCTGTGAAAAGTCTCGTTTTATTCTCTTCTACTCCAGATTTTAGATGATCTTGTAAGCAACATTAAGTAAATATGATTTATTGGTTACTTATAGGAAACATTTGTGAGATTCATAATCATTATTTGTTGCATTATGCAGTTTAACACAAACATCTAGAAAGAGATAAATGCCTAAAATATGACAAATATGTAAAATGTACCGTCGTGAACATCCAATTAAATTAAATCTGTATAAATATTCAAATACATTATAGTAATACCAAAACATTAAAATGTGAAATATCAGATTAAAACATCTATTAAATGACTATAAAAAGAGGATTTTAATATATTACAATATGTACTAATAATAAAGTACATCAAATTTCTGAATAAGCATATTAGATTTAAAACAAAAAGAAAATCCACTAAGGAACATTTTTCCTGCAAGAAGTCATTTTTTTCTCCTTGATTATGGATTTAAACCACCAAGATCTTGCCATCAACATTAAGTGAATATGATTTATTGGTTATGAGTTTGACAATAAGCCTATTTTGATGATTGCACATTAAAATTAAGAAAATTGTTCTTTTATTAACTGATCATTTAAACTCAACGCTGCCGCCTAGTGGAGTCCATGAACTATTACAAAAATTCCCAAAAATGGCCACAGACCATCATAACATTGAGGACATTAAATGACAAGCTGCAAGAGATTTCAGGTGAGAATATTAAATCCTAACACCTGTATTGAAAAACATGGCATGCAAAGAAACGGACAGACCAAGGCGCGCACATTTTACCAATTTATTTTTCATGAATATACATCCACGTACAGTTATTGAGTACATTAGTATTTTGTAGCATGGCATTTTGCTTTGACAACAGCTGCTGAGGGGAAACAGACCCCTGCTGCTAATCGACCAGCCAGACGCCCTGCACAGAGACACGGGATACTGCGGCGTTTGGGGTTTCCGAGTGAAAATATTGCTCTATCTGCTTCAGACCTGCTGGGCTGCGCTACGAGTGAGACGAAGACCTTCCTCAGTGCAGACACACAAAGTCACACACACACACAGTCGATCGCACCCCTTCACAGTGATAGGCCTGCCAAACAGAGGGTGGCGTGTCACCACAGACTACTCAACAAACATCACTCAGGGTCGAGCTCGGAATCAAACCAGAAACTGGCTCCTCCAATCAGGTTCTCGCATTCAAAGTCTAATCCTCCAATGAGGTCGGGATATCATAAGTGCATTCTGGAGAGATGCATGGAGCAGAGAACCCACCTGAATAACGGCAAGCCAGCGTAACGTTAAGCGCTTGGTCTAGTCGACGTTGGAAAGAGACGCTACCAATAATACATGACAAAAAGTACAAAGTGCTCATAGGAAAAGAAAAAAAACAACGCCAGTCATGCAGCAGAGCGTCTACTGATGGACCAACCTCCTCTTCACAGATGTGGAATGTACATCAGTCGCCACCGACGGAAAACACATTTTGCAACTTTGAACCTATAGCGTAAATGGTGGAATGTTTTAACGGAGAACTGATTTAGCCGGATTAGAGGGGTTTAAACTGAATGAACGAGCACCTTCGGAAGCTATCTGTGCTCGCTTTGGTTGCTCAGAGCGTAAAGGAATCACTTTTCCTGTAAACGGGACAGTCTTTCCACAGCTGTTGTCTAAGAGCAATACAAAAGACTTCACGAGAACCCAACTAGTTTAGCAGTGAAGAAACAAGTGTCATGCTTTGAGGGATTTTCTGCATTCTAACCATTTATACAGAGAGAAAAGGAAAACGAAAGGAAAGAAACCGGTCTAGTAAAATACTATGCGTCATGAGCAACGGCTCCCAATAGGAGTTGATTTTTTTCATTTTTTGTAACAAAAATCTTGAAACCCTTTTATTTATTCTTCAATTATTTCTACCAAGAAAAATACAAAACATTGTAAGGCGGTAAGTAACTATGTTTGTTTGAAGCCGTTACAGTGTAGGGGATCCTGAAGGAGGCGGGCGCCGCCATCACTGCTGTTTGCACTCCTCTGGGGGGTTGGCATCCTTCTGTAAAGCACCAAAAGAAGGGCAGGTTACCACACACTTCAAAAAACCAACAGCTGGGTCTTCAGGTTACTCAGCCAATCAAATCACACGGCCACAAACTGAGCGGCGGAGGGCTCTATGGTTCACACGATGCGGAAAACACGGACTGACTCGCCATAAAGTGGAATTTACAGAATAAATTCACAAGCATTTTATAATTTCACTTGATAAAACTATCATCATGCCATATATACAAAATCAGGTGTTCATGAAAACCCATGAAGATTATAGTTTCTATTAATATACATTACTATTGTATACCAGTTAGGGCTGTCACTTTATTTGATATTCGAATATGCAATCGAAGAGGACGTGAAATATCCGTAATCGAACTATAAATAAACTATCCGAATTTTAAAGTGCCATGTAGAGCAATTTTTTACTGTCGGTGCGTTTACATGGAGCACTGTAATCGGTTTAAAAGTGCCCAAACCGAATGAAATTGTAATCGTTTTGAGATGGGTGGGATAAACCTTTTCATGAATCGATCAAACGAAACAATTCACCATGTACACGACCTGAAGTAGATATTCGAATGCATTGCTCGATATTTGATATCCGTTCAAATTAGATTTTTTTTCAAAAATGACAGCCCTAATACCAGTACTTTAAGGGATCATTTTTTCAAGGAATACATTTTTCTAGAAAACCTATGATGTGCAGTGTTATTTTAAAATATTAAATTTTTTATATATCTTCATGTATTTCGGGGTGGGACGGTGGTAATATTTATATATATTAATAATGATTATCATTATAAGACATGCTTTTTGATTGTTACAATTGAATAAACCATTAAAACAAAATCCAGGGGGGGAAAAAAGTCACAAGCTCCTATTTTAAGTTATATATTGATTAGACATGTTTTTTGATGGTTTAATAAAATTCCTTTTAAAAGTCCAGAAAATGTTTAACTTAAACAATTAAATAAAGAAAATCCATATTTTATTTAAATTAAACAATATAGACAATGCAGAAGAATTAAAAACAATGGATAACTGTCATAAATAACATTAGGCTACAAGTATAACAAATATTACTATTGTATTCCAGAATGCATTTCTCAAAGTGATAATTTAAGGAATAAGTTACATTTTTGCTGCATGTTTTAATTCTTGAACTCTGATGTGCAGTGTTTTAATTTTGTTTATTTGATTGCACTATAAAAAATTAAATTGGCAATGTTCTATATCTTCATGTATTTGATAGATGCGTGTTAAATCTAGAAATATTAAAACCAACAATTTCTGAAGGGGGAAAAAAAAAAGTTACAATTTAAAAAAAAAAATTTGGGGGATGTTTTAATTTAATTCAATTTCTAGGATTTTTTCCCTGATTAGACTTGACTAGAAAAAGCATGTCTAATCAAGATTTAGACTTAATCAAGACTTAAAATTAGGAAAATTTCGGTAAAAAATTAAACAATTCAAAGGGCTCTAAGGATGACACAGCAATGACTGACACTGGGCTCCACCAATGGCATGACGGAACGAATACGGACAGTCTTTTCCACCCTCAGCGTGAAAAGACTCCAGCAGACAACAAGTCAAATCAGGGTTTAATCTGGAGAGCAAACCAGATGCTTCAACATACAGAAACAATACAGATGCTAATGCCAACTCACGATGGTTAAAGAGTGGGAAAACAAGCACAACAACTGAGCCGATGTGTTAGTGATTAGTGTGGAATGATGGGAAGGGATTCAAAACGCAACAGGAGGGTCAGGGAGGGACACATTGATTCAGGAGCATTACCTACCAGGGCAGGGTTACTACAGACATCACTTATACCTAGTGAGGAGAAATTTAGAGAGGAACTCACAAGGTGCCAGTGCTTGAAAAGTTAACATGTTAATTATGTCGTCTCTTACAAGTGTCAATATTTTCCTACTCTAAACAACTCTACATTGATGTTTGATTAGTCAAGTGCATGCGTTGATAAAAAGATAAGATGCATGGGCAGAACTTTAAGACATGCTGAGAGAAGTTTGTGAGAAAACGCCTCAGGTGCCGAGATGATAACGTGCAGTGATGCTTCAATCTCATCCAGAACAGCGATTCGGCTGAACAATAAAGTGCTTTGATATTTTAGGGAGGCAGGAGCTACAGGAGCCCTAAACGGACAAACTTCTCTACAGAGCGCTAGTCACTATCCGCCCTCTCCGACTACATTTTTGTACTTTGTTGGCCACCGTAGCTTCTCCATGTGCTTTGAAAGACAGGGGTAGGTGTGGGTGATTGCAATTCACAACCTTAGTACTAGATCCCACTAAATTTCACACTGCACCTTTAAGTATTTCAGAGTAAAGGCTTGTTCACACCAGGAAGATAAATAAAAAAATAACTAAAAGGGCGCCAATGTGATTGTGCACACCAACTCATGCACAAAATGCCAGATGTAAAAGCATTTTAAATACCTTTGGTTCGATTTTTTCTCTCTGGTGAAAAAAAATGGCATTTGGGGGGTAAAATGTGTGTTATTTTGGCATGGTTGCCAGCTGAAATTCGCATTCATGGGTCTATACATCACATAATAGCCGTTTCAACCCGCGGACATAGAAAACAACACCCGGGGAAAAAACCGCGGACTTGGCAACACAGTGCAGTCGAGCTCTGTTGACATTTGACAATGCGTCGCTCCATTGCTCTGATTGGTTGTAGGTCTGTCCAATCGAGGTCTTTCCTGGTTCGGTTGAAACACACCCCGTAATTACAGCCCAATGGAGCAGATTCCCTCATAGTCTGACTAGAATTGAGTGTGACCACGTCAGGCTACAGCTGCACTGTAGTATTTATAAATCAGGGTTATAGGCCTAAACGCTCCTGCACTAACAGCCAAACCGATGTTCACAGAGATGATGCCAACACTGCAGTCATTCATCAACTCAGCCAGAAAACGATCAAGTGTTTGCAATTGGATTTCTTTCTTGAATGTACCAAAGACAGCGGTCAAAAAAACGTAAACCATATGATTTTTGCCAGGAGAATTAGCATTTGACAGGCGGAGATGCATGAGTGGAGGTGACAGTATGTATTCTGTATGTTGAGATCTCAGTATCAGACTGCCGTGAGGAGCACCGATAGACATCTGGACTCTTACCTTGGGCTCATAATCTGGATCGTTTTCCTCGTCTGCCTCCTCTTCACCCTCCTGCAAATTACAAGCACGGTTTACAAACAGACGAGGTCGTTAAGATGATAAAAAAAGACGAAAGAAATGAAAACGAACCTCATCGTCGGCTTCCTCTCCCTCCTCATCATACTGGCAAACGCAATAGAAACACACAGGTCAGATTGTTTGGAAATAAAGCATCTCGCTTCATGACAAAGGATGCGTGTCATTCACTCACGTCATCGTCGTCGTCTTCGATGGCCTCCCCAGTGAAGTATAGCACCGCCCTGGGAACAATGCGCTCGCGGATGAAGTGACCAATCTCAAAGTCTGCTGCTAACACCGCCTCTGAGTCCTCGTCCTAAACACACAGCAAAAACAAACCATCAGACACTGATCTATAGCCTAGAGAGTTGCCATCAGATGTTCATATTTTGTGTCGGTCAGTTCAAAAGCAGTGACAGAAATCATCTTTTCCAACACATTTAAATTTAAAATATAACCTAATTATTTGCATGCATCATATTTTGGCTTAATTTGATAAAAGTAATCAAATTTAATTATAATAATAATAGAAAAAATAGGGTTATTACCAATCAAATTAAATAAGTATGAGCCAAATTCATCTGAAATTGAGCAGGAACAGAAGCTGCATTTGAAGTGGCATTTGCACAGACCGTTTAATGCAGCTCAAAGGTGACAAATTAATAACCTGAAGTTATAAATGTTTTAAACATAAATTGTTGAGAATTGAAACCACAATTACAATACATTGCAGAGCCCTACATGGAACCATCAAGGCCAATAAATAGCCTTTTTGTTGTAAGAGTATCCAAATTTAAAATAAAAATACACAATGTGCATGAAATTCATGACTAGAACAAACAAAACAAAACAAAAACTCACCAGATCACCACTTTCTGGAACTAAAAAGAAAGAAAAATGTTTAGACAATGATCAGCAAATACTACTAACGAGTAATAAAAACAATGGGGGGAAGCCATCTAGTTAAGGATTTCCTACCTTCAGGTGGTGAGAAAAAGTTGAAGAATGAATCATTGGGAACCGTCTTGGTGACCGTCCTAACTGTGCCACGTCCCTTATGTTTCTGTTTCTTCTTAATAGTTTTCAGTGTGACGTTCTTGCCCTTACTCCAGTCGATCGTGCATCTGAAAACACAGATATTCAGTCTCCACACTCACAGGTGAACACTGGCGTATCAAATGGAGTAAGAGTCAAAAGATGAGCCGTACCCTGTGCAGCCCATGATCTCTGGCCCATCGAATGAGAAGGGATCGGACTCATCTGGCTCAGACCTCATTTTGTAGGTCTTTGTCAGGACTGTGTTTGTGAAGAAATCATTGGGCTCGAAGTGGAACTCTAATGTGAAACTCTTTAAAAAAAAATATATATTAAAAAAACGATTAAGTAATTAGTTACTCGTAAAACGAGTAAACGAACTGATAGAGTAAGACGTCAAAGACGACAACAACTTTCAGGCTCACCATTGGCTGACCGGCATCAGAAAATTTGACTTTGATGTCTTGTAAGTGCTTGAGGATTGGTTCATCGTGTTCCTGGACATGGGAAAAACAACCACCACTTAAATTAATCTTGTCTTTTTGCTTAAATAAACAATTTTAAAAAATGCACATTATAATAATGAAAATTATCAATGTAAGTGACATTAACCATGGTATTCTTTTACAACAGACTATTATAGTTAAATGTTTTTGTATTTTCCACTATGATTTTAGTTTTAGTAATTTTGTTGCATTTGCCTTTTTTAATAAAAGTATATATAGCTTTTATTCTAGTGCTGGACAATCAATTATAAGTCGCATCCAAAATAAGTGTGTTTACATTATGTGTGTACTGTAAAATATTGTGCGTGTATAAACACTCCACGTATACATTTAAGAAATATTTGCATTTAATATCTGTAAAGGCAAATATTTTACATACACAAGTTGTCTTAAATATATATGTGTGTATTTACATATACATACTTATACACATAGTACACGCACATATGTAAACAAACTTGGAAACTTGGATGCACATATCTTGGATGCGATTAAGCAATTTCCATTTTATTTACAAATGAAAATGTGTTGCTTTGCCATCTACCTGAAATAAAATGTGATCATTAAAATATTTATTTTAGTTAACATCAATAATAACCCTGATTAACTAGCATAGGTGTCATGTTCTAATAAAACTGCAATCAAATTATATTTTCTTTCCTGAGAGAAACTGAATATTTGGAAGGAAAGAGTCATTCTGAAACTGCTGTTTCATGACGCCCGTTTATCTTAAAAAGCTGCACTCACACATCACTAGATGGCAGCATGGACCAGACCTATATTTCTCAAAGAGAAACCACCCGCTGTAAATACCCATGTTGCACGACCTGCTTTTAAACTCGGTCTACGGTCACAAACACTCCCTCATGAGCCCACATTTGGCCGTTCTCTCCCTACCTGCAACATTTCACTGAGAAGGTCGACGTTCTTGAAAACTGTGAGCCAGAACTCTGGGATTCCTTTCGGGTCTTCCTTTTCTTCGTCTTTCTTCTCTTCCTCCACTTTGGCTTTTTCCTTCATTTCCTCCTGATGAAGGCAAATAGCCAGAAACAGTCAAGTTATGAACAAATAAATGATTTTACAAGGATGACATGAGGTGGCATTTGAGGAGCATGCAGGTATGGATCACCTGTACCTGCTTACTTACTGTCAGCTCTTCCTCTTCATCTGGTTTCCACTCGCACTCCTCATCTGTGGGTTCGTATGCTGCTCTCACGATATCACTCCGCTAAAGACAAATGTGTATTTTTAGTAGTCAAATCTTCCATTAAACACTAAATTTACAGAATATTTTGGTCCAATTATGTTAAACTAAAACAAAATATAACGTGTGCATGTATAACAGCATATTATACTAAAATGACACCGTGCAGAGGTCAAGAATTGACCAGAATAAAATGCAAACTTATGCTGATGTTTGAAATGCAAGTAGTGTGGAACGACTTTGGAAAATAATCTAATTGCGATTCGATTCGTGATTATTTAAGCTCAATAATTCATTTTATAGTATGACCAAAAGGGCTGGGTATTGACACATTTCACAATTCGATTCAAAATCGTTTATTTTTTTATGTATATCATGTACAATACATGGAAAATTCAAAGAAAACAAATCTTTAAATTGATGCTGTAAACTATGGGAGTCAATATCTATGGGAGATATTAAAGGTAAAAATGAACTGATTTGAATACAAACACTAAATTACACTCGGTATGTTTTTTTACAATAAAGTTACTAACTTTACAATTACAAACTCATTTCTACTCGAATTCATTTTTTGAAAAACATTTAAATGGTGGCTGTCATAAAAAAACTTGCCAGATTTACTCAAATGCATTAAATACTGAAAAACAAAGTTATAATAAATATCTAACATGGTGCTCTAGAGTTAGTTTTCAGCTGATTAATGAGTTTTTGGACATTGGAAATAGTTTTTCTGAGGTAAACATGACACTGTTTACAAGCTGTTTCACTGACGTCTTTCCACGGATGAAACACGAAGCGATTTCATGTGTCATGATACGGATTTCGACACTTTCAGATGCTCATTCATGTTTATTTTGTGCTGTAGCTGGTTTAAAGCGGATGAGTTCACTTGAGCTCTACACTGCCGCTTCTTCTGAGCTGAGCCAGAGTTCATCTTGCACCAAAATCTGAGACTTTGTTTAATATCAATACTAACAAAGCACAAAGATTATTGCGATTTAATGGATGGGAGGCGCACTACAATACTCCTCCGTTCATTAATTCATCTGAAAATAGGATGACTAATCGATTCTTGGGATTTAAGAGTTGATAGATTGATAGCAGTTCACAAAAATGAGGATCGATTAAAATTGAGAAATTAATATTTTTACCAGCCCTAATGACCAACACTTCTTTACACATTTTGGTATATAATCATATCAATAATAAAAATGGAATAAAATTAGCAGATAGCTAACAACAACTTGCTTTGTTCTGGTTTGACCTCACTCCAGTCTACACAATTATTGTATAGGTATTTTACAAGACACTGTCAATATAAATAGCCTGAAAATACTCTGGATTATTCTCACAACTACACTTGCTAAATGGGGTAAGCACACTCTGAGTAAATGATTATACACCGATTCAGACAGTGTCGTCTCATGAGTTCAGTGTTGGACAGATCAGTTGTTTCAACCATTCATTAAAAAAATAATAATAATTACTGTGCGTTCACACCGGCGGCGGCGAGAGCGGCAAGGTGGCCGGAAGTCATTCATTTTCAATGGGAGCCGGGCGGCGAGCTCCGGCAAGAGCGGCGCATCTTGGATGATTTGGGCGTCGAGGAGAGTTGAAATCAGCTTAACTTTATGGTAATGAGCCATGACGCGGTTCGGCGGCAACCAATTGTAAAGTAGAAGTGCTCTGCTTGAGAAATCCAGAGAACGCAGCCCTGTAAACTTTGGTTCCGACCAAATTAGTTCCCAAGCAAAATGTAAGAGAAAGTGATCATTGCTGTGCGGGGTCCCCAATTAATTATGACAAGATCATTCATAGTGATGTGTTAAGATGTCATGCAACACTTTTATAGGCGCTAGAACACTTGTTTTTCAGCGGGAATGCAATTCATTCTTACTTTCACATTTAAACGATTTTATGAAGTTAATTTATACCCTACTTGTGGTCAGTCTATCAATCAACATGCTTGTTTGATTTGCGGCCTCTTTAAATAGTTTAAAAAAAACAAAAAAAAAACCTTTCGATCTACGTCAGAGCGGCAGCGCGTCCACAAAGCTTTATTACAGCGTCGTTGGCAGGGCAGCAAAAGCAAATTTTGACGCTCTCAGCTGTGGCGGTGTGAACACACGGTTAGGACATAGGTAAAAGATTTGTCTCAAACCACACTTTCAGTGAAGAAATATAAAACAGTTTTCTGTATTATCTCAGCTGCACATGCGGAAAACGCATTGTTTTTGTTTTAAAGCACATTTCACACCCAGCAGTTGTCTGGCTATCACCAGACCAAGCTCAATCTTTTAAGATTGAACATTAGTCTAGGGAGTCTGCTATATATTTTCCACTGCACAAGAGGTGTGATAAACGGGCTTAGTTCAAATGACTTTACGAAACCGGACAGTCCTTCAACCAATCAGACCAGTGATCCATCGCTTCTCTAGCTGTCATCGAGTTAAACCCGCCAATAGCACACCAGGTGAATAAGCCGGTTTGTGATTGGTCCCTGCAAAATTGTAACAGAAAAAGGATAGAAAAATGTACAGGTTTCCAGCTTGAACTGCATTTATCAAATCGCCGGAAGATCGGGCTGGGTTTACCCAATCTAATCCAGCAGTAATTCAGGAAGAACAATCCTGCAACATGGATTGCTCATCATCAGTTGATTATGTTACTATGAATTCAATTAAGCAGCTAGAGTCTACTATTTACTGGTAAATATTACAGTATACAAACACCACAGACAGCGACCAAGGCAGGTCTGGCATTATAACACTTCTATAAGTAACTTAGTTTCTTTACAGTTATTGAGGTAAACATCCCTAAATTACCAAATAACAGTAGCTGTTAAAATGTGAACCCTACACATGACCAGAGTGTAAATCACAGCCTATCATATCATGATATTATCGCAAACAATTAATCGTTCAGCCCTGACGCTAAGATTTAAATAGTTTATACAACTGAAGCCACATTCTCAGGCATTAATATCTAGATGTACCCTGACTTTTAATTGAGCCTCTCAGACATCACTACTCCACTGGGAGAGAGAAAGTGCTATGAGAGAGGATAAACAGCTACAGCGCAGGTTTAATTTTCTGTGAGACCTCTCTTTGGCTGCCGTTTGTCTCGTGTGTCCTTGATTGACCACAGGATCTCAGCACTGGAGAACACTTTGGTGTTTGCTGCAGTTGGAAACGCTGAGGCAGCAGGTCAATATGACTGCTTTAACATACTGTACTGTCTTCTAGTACACAACAGCAGGTTGTTTCATCTTAAGCTGCACCTTTTACAAGAATAAAACCAATGTTACTCATTCTGGAGGAAAGAAACAGACAGCAGAAATGCCTCACCTTGTCAAAGAGAGGCTGATACAAAGCGGCGTATTTTCGCTCCAGCTCGTGGACTTCTTCATAAAACTTTGCTTCGATGTGGGCGCATTTGACCTGGAGGTTCTTAAGGGCATTAACGCGTCTCTTCACCACCTTTGGTAAGCTGCACAGACACCAAAAACAACATGCAGTCACAAGGGGCAAATGACACACTGCTGGTGATTCATGAATGACTCAGAAAATGAACTTTTTTATGATGCAATATCGGTCCGCTTAAATAGATTTTTTAACCTTTATGGGGCAGTTTTTACATTGCTAAACGCATGCTTCATCTTTTAAACCAAATTCTAACATTAAATGAAATTATGGTAGAATAGTAAGACACTACATGATTTTTCCAAACAAATCAAAATCAAGCGGATACGTTGAGTAATGAAAGACCACGGTTCATTGTCTGGAACTATTCTCTGTAAAACAGCAAACAAAAAAAGACAATACTGACATTAGGTGCTTACACACTAGGTAGTTATGGGAAGTTATTCAAGCCACCAGTGCTGTGGTTAAAACAATTTTCCCTAAGGGCCATTTTCCTGGCCAGCAGGAACTTTTAAGTGATGCAAGTTAGCTGACAACAACTGGAGGATAAAGGACACAGTGATCATAGCTGTGTTTTTGTTGTGTCGTGGGTTTCGTGATAATGGAGACGAAATGTAATAGTGTAAAAAAAAAAAAAGTTTTGCGACTGAAAGAACAAACAAAACAAAAAAAGCAACGACAACTTGCAGTGCTGCATATCAGAGGCTGAGAAATGAACAACGGTACAGACAAATGGCGACAGGTTAGGGCTGCACGACTATGACAAATCATAATTGTCACTGAATGTTTTGAAGAGCTTTATGCCATTGTTTGAAGCTGCATGTCATTGTTATATCAAAAAAGAAAAGAAACGTCCTTTTCTTTCTGAAAAACCTTGCTTTTCTATAGTATTAAGCCTTATGTCAAATATCAATTGGTTTGGTTTCTTTAAATTATTATAATTTTTTTTTAAATATGCATGGTATTATAATGTTATACTAAAACTAAGATTAAAATGGAAGAAAAATCCTTAAGATAACCTGTAGAAAGGAAACAAACATCTTAAGCACACAGAATAATGTGGACTCTGAACGGTTTCATAATTGTGGCATCTGTAATTGTAATCACGATTAGACATTCGATTAATTGTGCAGCCCTACGACAGGTAAACCCTGCGAACTTTTGCTTTCTGTACATTTAGCCTGTCTTACCAATTTTCCATGTTCGTGGAGTAATTAAATGTCAAATGTGTGCTTGCACAGCTTTTTAAAAAATGTCAGGTGGATGCATTTCATATGGCATGCGTTTGGCCAAACGCACACTTAAGTGACTGGTAGTTCCTGTTGTCCTGTGTTAGACACTACTCTTGAAGTAGGAGCTAATTTAGTCCCTCAAAAAGGCGTTCCTATAACTAAAAATCGCTCCCAATACAAGTAATGCGAACACACCGAAAAGCGGGTACACCTGCAAATAGTTCATCTGATGCGAAAGCCCCTAATATTGTCTAAAATATTAAATGTCTCTCAACCTTTTATACGTTAACTTAATCACATTTGCAATTGTGCTAATGAAATAAAAATAAAAAGAGAGAAATAATACAGGCACATTTTTTGGCCCCATATCTAGAATGTGACATTTTTATTAATTTTAATGGCGTGTCTAGCCCCAGTTCATTTCCATCCTTGACGCAAGGTAGCAAGAACAGGATAAGCCCTAAATTAGAAACGTTTAATTCAGTCTGTTTTAGCAAAGAGTGGAAATCAGATGCAGCCAATGAGAAACAAGGGAGCTATTTGAAGTTGTGCTCTGCGTATGTGTGTGGGTGTTTTCACGCGTACCTCTCCATGTACCCTGACGGAGATCCCACGAGCCCGTCCAACCGCTCCTGCAGCGCCGCAAGAATCTGGGGGTTCTGCATCATCTGCATCGTCAGCTGACGTGCTAAAATCAGAGCAAACAAACGTGACTTAAACTACAGCAGGAAGAGCCAAACAATGACAAGGGGTGGAGTGTGATACCTATATAATCCAATCAACAACTCTCAGAACTAGGGCACCTTCTTCACACCAAGGGTCAAAAAAAAAAAAAAAAAAAAATGCTGCTCTTTTCATCCCAAAAATAAAGTGGCAAACAGGCGAGGTCAATGCGACAGCGCAGCAATCTTTAGAGAGCGAGTGCACATCTAATGGCCGTATTATTTCATATTAAACACGCTTTCAGCTGCTAATACACGACGGCTCAGTCCAGCTGCAAAACACAGCGAAGTTCACTGAGGTTACTGATTGATATCATGTTACCCAACGCAAAAAGTGCCAGTGCAAATGTACACACAGCCTCTTCCTAATGACCGTGAGACGGCTGTCAGCGATAAGAATCCATGACAGATGCATTTCGGTTTCCTCCACAACAGCCTAGAAGAGAAACGGCAAATATGCTCTAAACAACAAAAACACACAGAACCTCAATGATGAAGAAAGTGTTTGGGAACTTTGGGATTAATTGAGTGTTTTTTTGCTTTAAAGTACGCTCTTGCACCTTTTTTTTTTTTACATCTTTTGTGATAGAATCCCACTGTATTTGATGATTACATAATAGCTTTATGCTTTCAGACGTCGCTGCAACATGTGACACCCAAACCTGGTCTGGTTGTGATTTGTAATGCAAATACCCAAAGTGGACCAGTCAACCTGCCCTTTCAAATGGTAGTAAGACTCATTATATTATACACAGTATATTATTTTTATTGATTAATCGACACATGATAACGGCTTTGTGGAGCTATTGGTTATCAGTAAACATCAGTGGTGATCATTTTTCATTCCTTTGTGAACCGTCATGCACCAGCATGAAGGATACTATAGTCCGCCAAATATTTCTCTGCTCTTAAAAAAATAAACTTTGAAACAGTTATGCACAAAAGAAACAATACATCTAAAGCGCAAGCACAGTATAATGTTCATGTGAGGGCACAAGATATACTAGATATACAGCGGCATTAAAAACCACATTTAAAAAGTTTTTCCCTTTTCTATTTCTTGCAAATGATACATTTCATATATTAGTAGTGATGAAACATTGCTATTTTTATTTTAATAATTATGAAATATTCATTTAATTATTTTGAATACGATTAATTGGTTATAAGGCAACTTTTTATCAGAATTTCAAGAGTCTTGTTCTAGTCTGCTCGTGTAATTGATACCAACAAAATTCAGTATTGGTCGACCTTTAGTTTACACAGGTAATTAAGAGGAGAAAAAACATGCATGAAAGACTCAAAGGTCATACCTTTACTGTTGTCTTCCCCAGTTTCCTCTTCCTCCACCTCTTCAACATCCTCCATATCTGCTGGGTCCATTTCAGTTTGGTCTTTACTGCAAATACACATTAAAGAAGTCCTATTAAGCATGATGGTTACCTTTCTTTAAGTGTGTAATGTTGCTGTTTGAGCATGAAAAGGGTCTGTAAAGCATAAAATGTCACTCCAGCAGGAGTTATTTCCTATATTAGTGTCAGTGTTTCTGACCTCCCTGAAAAGCCTCCATTGTAGCTTTGAGTTTTCCGGGAACAAACACGTCACATTATTCCTCATTTAAATAATTCTCGCCCAAGGCATAAGCTAAATAAATTGGTGGGGACTGGTTAAGTTAGAAGCGGAAACTTGTGGTTATGGTTAGGGCGGGACATTTCCCAAACATAAGCGCTTGACCAATCAGAGCAGACTGCGCTCTTCAGAAGGAGGGGCTTCATAGAAACAGGAACTAAACAGGGCATTCCTGACAGACTGGGAATTGAGGAGCTGCAACAATAGAGAATATGGGACAAATGTGCTTTGAATAAAAACCTGTTTAGCATTAAAATGTACCCAAATAACTCGAATATTGTGCTTGCATTTGCTTCTTACCGAGGTTAACATGACTTTCTCCTAAGAGATATTTTAAAAGAGGTCATATGAGGATCTTCCTTAAAGATAAGAGCTTGGCTTAGTATTAGAAAATAACAAATGAGAAAAATGCATTTAAGCTTTTAAAAAGTTAGGCAGGGCCTGAATTGCCGACGCCATCCAGTTGTCATATTTCGGCTGAATTAAATAAACAGGTGCATGCGAAACAGCATCACGTATACACGGCGCTCGAGAGACAGGAAGTTCCTGTGGTGAACAACAGGTGTATTGCAGCAATCGCTCGTATCACAAGTTTTGATGCGAGCTGTAGACTTGCAAACATGTTTGGCATTGCAGAGATGCTTGGGATGCCACATAGAGGTGTTGCTGGCCCCAACAGGGTCTTCACTGGTCATGTGAGGGATAATCAAGAATCAGCCGAATGTGCCATTTAATGCACTAACAACAGCCATAAATATATTTTGGCGTCAATCCAATAAGCAGCCAAACTGTGCATGATCAAACCATTACCGGCGAGTCTAAAATAAAAGCTCTTTAAAGGACAAACAAGCACTTACTTGTCAAGATCTGCCATGTTGTTTCACTGTTTTGATTCCTAGAGAGGAAAGAGAGAAAGGAAAATGTTAATGCTGTCCATTACGTTCATCAGCCTGAAGCCAAATTCGGTCACTGATGGCCTTATCTGTCAGGTGATAGTTTACCTTAATGTGATTCAGACATCCAAAACCCACAAATCTAACCATTTACGTAACAAACGTGTGTCAAAACGGCCAATAAGACCAGAATATTGAAACTTGCACGGCGCCATCCTCGTGTTAGACAACTTCAATGGCAGAAATTCAACCCAGGGGGATTTATGAGCTAGATTAGGTACAAACATCAAAGGTGTGAACCCGCTTTCTTTAGCTATGAATCTGAATGGATCCATTTGTCAGGGCCACGGCCTGCTTCCGAGCCAGTTCCAACGCCCCCAAATCTGAAGTCTATGAGCCAGTCGAATCAAACACGGCCTCAAACGCCCACATTCAGACCTCCAGCGGCAACTTCATTCATTCCAGAGCTGATCGCTACAGACAGGATGTTCTCAACCTACTCTGCTCTTCGCCTGTAGAAGATCAATAACATGAAGACCTGACAGCATCCATTCTTGACGGATTTGAAGGTTAATCTCTTCCTCTTTCTGTCTGCGTCAAGATCACACCGAGCTCAAACCCGTCAATACAGACACACAAGAGATTCCCAAACAATAGCAGCAATGGATCGCAATACCAGGACAAAGTTCCTGGCGGCAGGTTTACTCTGATAACCATTCTTCGTCAAACCTTATCAAATCCATCCGACCTGGGGGCGAAGGTTAATGCACTTGTTATTAAAACCTCTCCAAGGTTCCCAAAACTTTAGATCAACACATTTCCAAGACTTGCCATGATTCACCACTGGAAAAAAAGACTACTATAAAAACAAATTCACAGTCTACAAATGTAGACTATGAGTGCATGTGCACACCTAAAAAACAATTCATTGTTATTTCATGACTGTAGGAAGCCCATCTCATCACTAATTAATGTAGGAGTTAATAGGAAGCAGATTAGCTGCAGCAGTCTCCCAATTAAGTTTCTAAAATAAAAAAAATGCACTTTGCACTAAAATCATGTTATTCTAAATTGATTTTCTAGTGAAAATTAAAGGAAACAAGTCTGTGTTGACAGAAATGTCTTAAATTTTATTATAACTTATAATATGATAAGATATTTTGCTATATTTTCTATAAATCTAGAGATCAAGCTCTAATTCAAATCACACACACACAAAAGTGCCGCCAGAATGAAATGCAATTAAAACAAAATTAAATATAGCTTATTTTATGCATTATGAGCCTCTGGCAATTTGCCAGGCCCATTTCATACATGTGTGATGAATTAAACCTCAAACTAACCAACCATGCCTAAAACTACCATTTAAAAGAGCTGTTTAACTCTTTAAACTGAGGTAATGATCTGGATTTGATCCATGGGTCAGTGCAGTGGTCAATTCTCAACAGGCCACATCACCACGTGTTTCCTCCACAGATCCACCGGCTAAAGCTGTTAGCAACACAGCATCTTCATAACCAAGTTAACCAACCCCTCTCAACAAGAGAAAACTTCAGAAATAATCAAAGCCATTTTGGGATTCAGAGTCAAGCTAATGAGTAAAACGTTAGTGTATGATGGATTTAAACAAGCACTATATACGTTAGAAGCGTAAATGCATCTGATAATTTAATCCTAATAATGCTCGAACATGTGCCAAATTCACATCACAACATCAGACTTTCGATATAACAGAACGATTACTCAAGAGTAATTGTTTTATTTCCATTTTTCCGACAACGTGATCAGACACCCCCCACAAAAAAACTTACCCGCCAGATCAGACCAACTACCATCATCCTCTAACACGAGAAAAGACAACATTTAGAACAACGATAACCGATCAAGTCTGTCAACAAAGACAAGTTTACACGATAAAACGGCAGTTTGGTTAGTTTGTTTAACGGTAAAGTAACGCTATTTAAAAGACGAACAGCCATTTTCATCTCCATCATGGAGGAGTCTGTCTCAATGGCTGCTGACTGAACGGTTAGCTCACGCGCTACGTTAAATACCCCATTCAAACGGCTTAAATCTCGATTAAGTCCGACTTTATCTTCTTGTATGAACGAAAAGATATTTATAAACACGGGTGTTCAATCCCTCGGCGGTGTTTGTTCTTACCGAGAGCCCGATGTGTAGAGGTCTGTCTGAGGCGGAGATGCTACTGCGCAGTGAACAGCGCGAGACTCCCGCTCTGATGGCGCTAAAAGGGGAAAAAGATCCCGCCGCGTGCGCTCATATACATCTGGCGTCAGCACGTAACTCAGGTCGCGCTTTACTAATCCTACTATGGAAAAGGCGGAGTTCATGAATATTAATTACGTACCGTAATGAGCTGCCTTAAGGGCTATTCTCATTGGTTGGAAAGCCGACGTTGGCACTAATTAATATTCATGAGCTTGGCCTTGGTCATAGTAGAGTTCGGAAATGTGCCACCAGGACAACGGCGAGCGCAAAGGGAGGGGCTGCCGGAAACCGTTTAGGGGGGAATGCCATTGTTCCAGAGCGGGCTGGGGTGGAGGTTCCCGCCAAAGCTTTTGCGATGAAATATTTTCTATATTGTGTGTGTGTGTGTGTGTGTGTGTGTGTGTGTGTGTGTGTGTCTGTCTGTCAGTCAGTCAGTCTGTCTGTCTGTCTGTCTGTCTCTCTCTCTCTCTCTCTCTCTCTCTCTCTCTCTCTCTCTCTCTCTCTCTCTCTCTCTCTCTCTTTCTCTTCTCTTTCTCTTTCTCTCTCTCTATCTATCCACCTGTCTGTCTGTCTGTATGTCCGTCCGTCTGTCATCTATCTATCTATCTATCTATCTATCTATCTATCTATCTATCTATCTATCTATTTGTCTGTCCGTCCGTCCGTCCGTCCGTCATCTATCTATCTATCTATCTATCTATCTATCTATCTATCTATCTATCTATCTATCTATCTATCTATCTGTCCGTCCGTCCGTCCGTCCGTCCGTCATCTATCTATCTATCTATCTATCTATCTATCTATCTGTCTGTCTGTCTGTCTGTCTGTCCGTCCGTCCGTCCGTCATCTATCTATCTATCTATCTATCTATCTATCTATCTATCTATCTATCTATCTATCTATCTATCTGAGTTTATTGAGAAGATTTTGTCCTCTGTATGTTTATTAAAATAAAAACAAACTTGAAAACATTTTTGTTAAAACAGATTCTGTCAAAGTTTCGTTACATTTCTTGGCGTGTGGTGTGTTAAAGCATTCCTGGCCGCTATCAAATTTGTAAGAATATAAATAGAGTCGTTGTTCTGTGTGTTCAGAAGAAACAGGCGTGGAATGCCAGAAACCTGCAAAAACCGCTCATCTTAGAAAAGGTTATTCTGCAGTAAATGCCATTGAATTCACAGCCATTACACTGCAGAGAGTGCCATATTCAACTGTGAACAACACGTCGCATTAGCAAAAAGCCTTTCTATAAACCCGAATGACCTTTGACTTGACCTCATTGAGCCAGTGATCTCCGACACGATTGTTTCTCTCTTTAAGGGAGTTAAACTAAAATAAAGAGAAGAAAAAGCACAGCAAAAAATCATCATGCACACAACAAGATCAGTAAAGCTGAAGTCAGTGCACATCTATTTATTTATTTATTTACTTATGATGTTTTATTTATCTAGCATTCTCATTGGCCTTTTAATCAGCTTATGATATGTAAATGAGCCTAGAATCTGAGATCAGAGACTGTCACCGTAGAGTCAAATACGGCTGCCAGAATATAGCAGCTTAGAAATGATTTAAACCTGAAAAGAGTCGCATGACATTTGATAACACATATAATTGCATTTACTAATTCTTTTTTAATATGCACAAATGCAGATAGAGAGTTCAGCTACAAAAACAGAACATTTTTAAAGCCTCATGCCATGAGCGCAACATACACCGATCAGGCATAACATTATGACCTAATCTTGTGTTGGTCCCCCTTTTGATGCCAAAATAGCCCTAACTCTTTCTATCAGAACCAGCATTCACTTCTTGAGCCATTTCTTAGACTTCTTGATCGGACCACACGGGCCAGCCTTCGCTCCCCACGGTCATCAATGAGCCTTGGCCGCCCATGACCCTGTGGCCGGTTCTCCACTGTTCCTTGGAGCACTTTTGATAGATACTGACCACTGCAGACCGGGAACAGCCCACAAGAGCTGCAGTTTTGGAGATGCTCTGACCCAGTCGTCTAGCCATCACAATTTGTCCCTTGTCAAACTCGCTCAAATCCTTACGCTTGCCCATTTTTCCTGTTTATAACACATCAACTCTGAGGACAAAATGTTCACTTGCTGCCTAATATATCCCACCCACTAATGGGACCCGTGATGAAGAGATCATTAGTGTTATTCACTTCACCGGTCATAATGTTATGCCTAAACGGTGTATGTGTAAACTGTGAAATGCATCTTTATTCTGTCCCTTGCTGCTGCACCATTTTTTATTCAAATCATTTCACACTTAGTGTGTCCACTTCACGAGAAGAATAGGAGAAGAACAATCCCTTTCATTAATTGAAGGGAGGATGTTCATGGTGAGCGCGCTGATATTTAATAACTTACACATGACCTTTTAATCAGCATCCACAGTTCACAGCAGAATGGCATTGAAGACTTCATATGGCTTCACTGGCTTCTGGAAACAAAATCTGGCTTTTAGAGGAATATTTGCTTTCTTTAATAAAAGTGCATGGGATGAAACTGGACTATTCAAGCATCATAAAGGTCCATATGATTTGTGCGCTGCATTCATTTGAGCTAATAAAATATTCTGGGAATGAAAGTGCACGTCGGCCTCTCACCCTTTATTGTTTCTCTGTAACTATCATCTAGCGCTGAGACTTCAACCCTCCCCGCTCGCGTTCCTGCTGACAGTAAGAGGAGCTGACATATAGATGCCCACAGTTTTTAAAAATTAATGCATTGACAGAGACACAGTTAACTCATCGGTGGCTGTATCACACACACACACACACACACACACACATGTTGGTCTATGTGGTTTACAGGGACTCTCCATAGGCGTAATGGTTTTTATACTGTACAAACCGTATTTTCTATCCCCTTACACTGCCCCTGCCCCTAAACCTACCCATCACAGGAAACATTCTGCATTTTTACTTTCTCAAAAAAACATCATTTAGTATGTTTTTAAGGCCATTTGAATTATGAGGACATTTGATATGTCCTCATAAACCACATTTATAGTGTAATACCAGTGTAATACCCATGTAGTTATACAAATTTGTGTCCTCATAAACCACATAAACAGGCTCACACACACACACACACACACACACACACACACACACACACACACACACACACACACACACACACACACACACACACACACACACACACACACACACACACACACACACAGTGTAACTTAGTGACAGAGTTACATAACCAAAAGCAGCCCGTGGAGGCAAGGACAGGTGCTCACCCACATAGACTTACATAAATAAGTGCAAAACTGGCTGGCTGTTTGGATGCAAGTAGTGCTGTTTACTAAAAGCTCATACTTCAGGTTACTAAACTAAAATAAAAAAACAGACATTTTTGTTACTTGAAATCTAATTAAAGTGTAAAACACACGCGCACGCACGCACGCACGCACGCACGCACGCACACACACACGATTGTGATTAGATTGTGATTGCAATTGTTCTCACATTGTTTTATATGTAAATGTTGTTAAATGCATACATTTAAATGCATAAATTAAAAGCATAAATTTAAACAAATACAAATAAATAAAGCATTATGGCAATGACTTTTGCAACTTCAAGTTCCATAGTAAACATGATGAAAACAATTATACATTTAAATAAAATTTAAATAAATCATTGGTTTACTAATTGAATGAAATGCATGCGTAATATTTTATACAAAGAAGATGCATTACAAATAAACAATTGGCATTGATCATCTCTAAATATATGTCCAGAGATAGTATTAAAGTTTTTAATGACCCAAGCATGACGCCTGACTGTTCTTCATTGGATATGATGAAGCTGACGGGTGATGTTCTGAACATGACCTGCTCGTGGGTTAAAGATTCGACCACGGTGTGTTAGTCAGGATGGAGCGCGTCAGGTACAGTAAAAGCAGACTCAGCAGAACCCTTGTGTTTGGTTTTATCAATGTCACATGACCCTCACTGCAACATAATCCAGCGGTCTCCCGGCACAGGACATTTAAAGATCAGCGTCTTCCACTGCAAGCAAAACACGGGACAAGAGCGCCCACTGCAAGAACACGGCAGGAACGTCTCCATCCACCCCCTTCTGAAACCTTTCCAGGGGATTTTAATGCACCGCAGGTGGGAGGTGTGGAAATGCTGCTCTTTTGTGTGCATCTGCAAAGAAGCAAAAAGAGGAAGATGGCATTACATGTGCCCTCCAAAAAAAGATCTAGAGCGCAAACAGGATTCCCCCCCGCCCCGCCAGACGGGACCATGGGATAATCTTAGTGCATTAAGAGGACTGGTAGAGTGGTACTGCGCCATCACCATGGCAACATGCCCGTCCTATAGAGCCAGAGGAGAAAAGAGGAAACCTGACATCACTGATACAGGAGGTTATACGAGAGCAAAGCACGGAAGCTGATTGGACAACATTCAAATATACCTTGTTATTTTGAGAGGCCGAGCCGTTTACATGTGAAAGGCATTTCCCGTTGTGCTATTTGTGTACTAACTGCATCATGTGTGCGTTATCAATGTGAATATAGCAGCAGATGTTCACAACTCACTAATGAGTCAAGAGGAGATGACATGTCTCTGTTTTACGGAAGAATTCATTACCACCAAAACATAACACGCAGGGCGGCATTGTTGCCTGCCACAGATGTTACAAAAAATATGAATAAGTACAAGATCACACATACACCGCCAATCAAAAGTTTGGGATCATTATGATTTTTCAAAGTTTTGAAAGAACTCTCTTATTCTCACCAAGGCTGCATTTCTATATCAAAACTACATTCTATTTGAACATATTCATACAAAAATAAAAAACATACATGAATGGATGGATGGATGGATGAGATTCTGGATGGATGGATGGATGAATGGATGGATGGATGGATGGATGGATGGATGGATGGATGGATGGATGGACGGATGGATGGATGGATGGATGGATGGATGGATGGATGGATGGACGGATGAGATTCTGGATGGACGGATGAGATTCTGGATGGATCGGTCGATGGATGAGATTCTGGATGGACGGATGAGATTCTGGATGGATCGGTTGATGGATGAGATTCTGGATGGACGGATGAGATTCTGGATGGACGGATGAGATTCTGGATGGATCGGTCGATGGATGAGATTCTGGATGGACGGATGAGATTCTGGATGGATCGGTTGATGGATGAGATTCTGGATGGACGGATGAGATTCTGGATGGACGGATGAGATTCTGGATGGATCGGTCGATGGATGAGATTCTGGATGGATCGGTCGATGGATGAGATTCTGGATGGACGGATGAGATTCTGGATGGACGGATGAGATTCTGGATGGACGGATGAGATTCTGGATGGATCGGTTGATGGATGAGATTCTGGATGGACGGATGAGATTCTGGATGGACGGATGAGATTCTGGATGGATCGGTCGATGGATGAGATTCTGGATGGATCGGTCGATGGATGAGATTCTGGATGGACGGATGAGATTCTGGATGGATCGGTTGATGGATGAGATTCTGGATGGACGGATGAGATTCTGGATGGACGGATGAGATTCTGGATGGATCGGTCGATGGATGAGATTCTGGATGGATCGGTCGATGGATGAGATTCTGGATGGACGGATGAGATTCTGGATGGACGGATGAGATTCTGGATGGACGGATGAGATTCTGGATGGATCGGTTGATGGATGAGATTCTGGATGGACGGATGAGATTCTGGATGGACGGATGAGATTCTGGATGGATCGGTTGATGGATGAGATTCTGGATGGACGGATGAGATTCTGGATGGACGGATGAGATTCTGGATGGATCGGTCGATGGATGAGATTCTGGATGGATCGGTCGATGGATGAGATTCTGGATGGATGAATGGATGAGATTCTGGATAGATAAATGTTAACCCTCCTAATGTGTTAAAAAACTACACATTTTGTAATCCCAGTCCTAACTTAATATTTTTCAACTAAAACCATATTGTATCTAATCAGTAACTTCTCATGAATGAGTGAATA